>NW_010514143.1:46459-56693 GCF_000687285.1 Phaethon lepturus
CAATTAGTGCTTGTGAAACTTTCCAAGTGCCCGGGCCACGCCAGCAGCCCGCACACGCACATGAAGGGGTGGGGATGGTCCCACGGGGCTTTTTAAATCGCCAATGGCAAGTTCTGCATTTTGTACGTGGCCGAAGGAGGTGCTCCTCAGTGGGCATCCAGCACACAGCATTGATGAGGTTGGGCCACCGTACGAGTGTCAGTAGGTATTGGCTTGACATGGTGCTCAGGACGGTGTTGAGAAAACCTTTGCCAAGATACTTCAGTTGTGTTCGCGTACAGCAGCAAAACATTCCTGCAGAATGGCCACGCACAGTCTTTGTTAGAAGGTGTCATTTTTCTCCTGTCCTCTCATTTCTCAGTTTTGACCTTCCTTTTTCAAACATTACCAACCTTCCTTTGCAAAATTTTCCTTTCCCCCCTTAAATTTTTCCACCTAATGCTAAAAAAAGGTAGCATTATATTTGTAGGAACCAATATTTTTTTGTACACCAGTAAAAAACTGGATGTTCTGCCGAAGTGGTCTTAAAATTCAGCGTGGTAGTGATTCAGAAAACCCTTTCCATAGACGAGATGAGGCAGCAGACCTCAGCTCTTGGAATGCACGTGTTCGTGATGCATCAGCGTTTCTGAAGGGATTAGCTATGCAGGCTTGCAGCTGCTATGGGCAAATGCATAGTTAGCTACCCAGTTTACCACTGGCGGACATGGGTTTTCCAAAACACTTATCTTGCTATAAAATCTTTAATGAAACCAGATAAAATTTCTTTCGGAATTGCAGCTACAAAGAGAACCAAGAAATAAAAAAATTTACAGCCTTTCAAAGATCCTATTTTCAGAATTATGCTTTACATTGTTACGACAGTTCTTAACCTCTGTCATTTAGAACTAGCCAAGCACTGCAGTGATTTCGTTGAAGTATAATGGTCTTTACAATCGTTCTTCTAAATGTAGTGACAGATCTAACAATGATTTTATAAAGTGTCATTTTATACAGTCATCAAAAAAGTCATTGGAGGCCCAATGGCCTCGACTCAGCTGTGCGTCCAGCCCATTTACAACTGCTGTGTTTTAAGTTGCATCTTTCTTTCTTCAGGTTTTGAGGAACTGTGCATGACCCTTCAGTAACTTCTAATTTGATGTTGCTACATGGGATAAGACGCTGTGAGTCTCCTTTCAGAGAAGGCTGCGTTTGACTGCTGTAGTTTTGGCATTTTAATGACATTTTAATACTGTTCATTATCACACTGGAGCTCATATGGATTAATAGAATTATTTCAGCATTTTAAACAGATAAGTACTCTTTGCTAGTCAAAGACTATGCAAATAGGGCATATGAGCATCGCCTTATGATATACTCTATACTCTGTGATAAAATTAATGTAGAGTCTCAGGTGATTCATTCTGTGCCTGGTCCAGGTCTGAGTCCAGCTAATGGAAATGGGAAAATTACTGGAGCGGTGACGGGGTTATAGGTTAACACATCTCTGAGCACACCGGTACTGGAATTGCCACGGAGATTTCTGCTCTCCCTGGTGGGGAAGGCAGCTGGCCCGTCAGGGCGGCCGTGCTTGGTAGTATCACAGCACTTCAGTAAGCAACCAGGAATATGCCAAAGAGCCACTCTTAGGTTCAATATGTACTAAATAACCCAAAGACTGAATTCTCACTGTATTGCCGAAATGAAATGCCTAGTTTAACATGGCTGCAGTCAACCAGCAAATTTAATTTCTTCATGTGTGGTTTTTTTTTATTTGGGTCCCCGTTACCAGTCACTGTAGAGGTGCTTTGCAGAAGGTGGGTCTGGGAGGATGGTTTTGGCGGTAACCGTCTCACCTTTGCTTTCTGTCACCTCTTCTAAGTGGGATATGCTGCTACCTCACGCTAGCTCAACTTTTTGCAAGGAAAGAAATACTGAATACAAAAGCAAATTTAAATTCATTAAAACTGCCCTTATCAGCATGTAACCACCCCAACATTCAGTTCACTGGCAAAGGCTGCGATGTGGAAGCAGCCACAACCCCAGCTTCGCAGGCAATGGCTCAAAGCAGTTGCCCGTGTACGACCAGGAAGGGGTGCTGGGGGTGCCCTGAGGGGTCCCAGCTGGCACCAGTGGGCTGGCAGACAAGCCACAGCGTCAGCAGGAGGCCCAAGAGGCTCTGAGATGCCTAAGGCGACCCATCCTTTCCCGCTCCCACAGGTCCAGCATGACACTCGCCAGCCCTGCCTGGGTGGCTCCAGTAACAGTCACGCTCTGATCCCTCTTGACCGCGACAGGACCTGAAAATCAGACTCTGCTGAAGTGCGCCGCGGGGATGTTTCCGTATCACGGAAGCATCTACGGTCTTTAGGACTGGTTCTGCCTTCCTTCCCCGACCCAGCGAGGTACTGCAAGGGCTATTACCTGAGACCACCGAGCAGGTTTTCTTTGCCTGTAGAAAATAAAAAGGCAAAGGCTGCACTGTACTGTAGCAGCCATGGTGTGATTGAATTAAAATGCAACAGCAGCTAAATAATTATCACTTTACTCCATTAGTCCGCATTCATAAAGTGGAGCTATCAGCACTCAGTGACTTCCAATAATTATTTTAAATGGTTTTTAAATGTGGTAGTAGGGAAAATTTACGGAGTGTTTCTAAAGCTGCTTGTTTCTGAAGGACTTATTCATCAACTGTTCATTTATCCCTGTATTAACATTTGCAAGTCAGCTTTTAAGGAAATTTTGCGTATTTCCACTCATAATAAATAGCATTCTAAAATATGAACTGCTAATGACTAAACGTTGTTTAGAAGGGAGAAGCATTTTGGGTAGTCATTCAGGAAAAATGCCTGTGTCAAAATGGAAAGTGCACTCCTTTTTTCAGGGAAAATGGAAAAAAAGATTTGCCCTTTTAATGCTAGGGATGGATTCAAGTGCAAGTGGCCATGGGCAAGCAAACTTCTGCCCATTTGCTTATTCTCAAAAGACCAGAACAATGAGAGTTTTTGATCCATAAGAACGACACTGTGTTATTGCTGCATTTGATAACATCCCTTCCACCAGGCTGTTACATGTTAAGAGCATCACGGTGATGACCAGCCTTTAGGAGACAGGCATAGATTCTCCAGCTCCATGCACAAGCATGGGAAATTAAACGGAGGTCAATGGGAGGGTAAGGTCCGAGGCTGGCTGCAATGCATTATTTACTTACTGTTGCTGCTCCCGGGACAAGAAAAGTTGGTGATGGCATTACGGCTCCTCTCTGCTGTCTTACTACATTAGAGACAGGTGTCAACTGTTCAGGAAGCACTTTGGAGTATGCTCAATGCCCGAGTACCTGAAAATGCACAGACTGCGTTACTTGCTTGTTCTCTCTGGTGAATATCTGTAATGAACCAGCAAACTGTTCAGAAATGCCCATAAATGAGAAAGCATTGGAATAATAGCAGTTTTTCAGGCAGCAGGGATGTGTGGAGGACTCATCCCCAGCCACATGGGGAGGTTGGAAGAGCAAACGTTACAGTACTTAAAATTTAAGTCAATTCTAAGAGATTTTCTTGACATTTTTTTCTTCAAAAAGGCCAAAAGGAGGTGATAACTAGCAATTATGTGCTGTAAGAGAGCTCAAAATGAATGCACAGAAACTTTCACAGGTCCAGGTGACAAGGCCCATGTTCTCCAGAGCAACTGGAGGGCACCTGCTGGTTTAGGCACACAAAATCTTTTCACACTCCTTTAAAATTACCAAAAGATAAAGTAATTAAAGATATTTTTGTTTTGTGTTCTGTAAAGCCCCAAGTCAAAAAAATGGCTTCAAACTGTGTGCTTTAAAGAGGCAACATCAGAGAAATTCACACACTACACAGCACCATAACACTCCTGGGGACAGGTGGTTAGACAGAAAGCCTCCACTGGTGCCTTCTTGTACCCCTTAGAAGCCACAACCTCAGTCCTGCTCTTCCCTCCTGATGCAAGAAGCACCTAATGCTAGCCTGTACCCCAAATCAGCGACTGGCAAATAGCTCTACTGCTGCCAAAACCCAGCGCCCCGTTAACTGGGAGGGTCACGGGAAAGCTTGCAGAGATATCAGAGACAGCTTGCTCCCGTGGCAAACAGCCAGCAGCCCGGCAGAAGGGAAAGCATTTCAGGGAAGGTGACAGAGGTAGCCTTTCCTTTCATTTTAAACCCTCCCAAGAGAATGAATAATAAACATTTGCTGCTCCCTTATCCCTCTCTCACAGTAAAAAAGCATCAGAGGGCAGATCTCTTTATTGCCTTGCCGCTAACCTGGCGCTACTTGTGCCAGACAGGGCTAATGATGCTTTCTGGTGACCCTGAGCACGTGGGAAAGGCACGGTTGCTCGAAGAACCAGGAAAAAAAAAAAAAAATCACAGGACTCAAACCAATTCAGTGTGATTCTTGCTAGACATTAAGTAGATAATATTAAGCAAAATGCTGTATGTGCAGAGGGCCACTGAGAAGCTGTAAACAGTCAGAGCTGAAATTCCAGCTTCACAGTCAAGCATGTTGCCAATTCACAAGTTCCACTCATTCTGCACTGCTGGCCACAGAAATTGCTGCTTTTTTCTTAATGACAAATAGGCACAGGCAATTTTTTTCTTCACTCATCTATATACTGCAATCCCTTTAATTAACCAGTGCACTGAAGGGGAAACACTTGCACTTTGATGAGTACAAAAATCAACAGAAATTGTATTGGTCAATTAGACACAAAGGTATCGCTCAGTAACATACTTTGACCTGTCAATGTTTGAGGGGACAATTCTGAATCGTGGTGTCACAAGTTTCATTCTATTACTTTCCTCTTCCTGTCCCTGAAAGAGAGAACCAATAGTGAGTTAAGGATTAAGGGTGGGTGCTCTTTCCAGAGCTTGAGCCCTACCCCACTGGTGAAGGACTCAGACGTGTCTCACCTTTAACAGACTTCATCCTATTTTTGTTATCTTTCTTCAAACTGTCCTTGAGCAGGTTGGCAGAAGTAAAAGCCATTCTTCCTTCTTGAACAGGGGACATAGAAACATGTTTCAAACATCTACCACATTTCATCTGAACAGCAAAGGTACAACCACGGATTTGTCTTTTTTTTTGTATTTTCATTCCACCCAAAACATTCCAAGTGACTATTTTAAAAGTGATGGAAGAATTTGTCATCTCATTTCTGCACTGAGCAAATAAGGAGATATTGGTTTGGCAACTTCAAGTCTTGCCTGCTCAGATTTTCTGGCTCAAATGCTGTTTTTATTCTATTAGCCAACAAAACTCTAGCTGGGTTGACATATACTGCAATATTGCATTACTGTAAGGTCCATTCAATTACTTTTCATAAAATCTGCAATTTGCACTTTTGAAAAAAACTCTTATATGAAGCACACCGCAGTTGTCTGTAAATACAGTAATATACCCAAATGAGATTTTCTTCATTAGAGGTAGAATTAAGATCTATTCTCTGTCTATTCCTAATGCACCAAAGCTGTAGGTCAATATCTCACAATAAAACACCCAGGAGAAATTTTGACTCGGCCACTCTAAATATCTGGATTCCAACATGGACTATTGCTTGTGCACTACTAGTGTTATTTACACCACAATAGAAAACTTCGGTTATATTCAGCCATCCTGGTATGCCTGCTGCAGTGCAGAATCCCTATGGCTTTGTCTACACTTGAATAAACATTACCAATAGCTGTTGACTTGACGCAACACCTCAAGAAGCTGTTAATTGTAGGCCATGCTCAGCATCTCTTCAGATAGAGCAGTTTGGTCCAGGTCCCAGTGAAAGCACTTTTGTCACCATTTTTCAGCAGAGATAAAAGCTGTATTCTCTAGTGATATTTTTCACGGTATCAGTGCTTCATTCTTTCTGCAAAATGCACATCTAAAAATTGATTGCTCCATTATGAAGGATTGGAGAAGTAATGCACAGTAATAAATCGCTTATCCCATTCACAGCGTAGAAATAACTGTAACAAACAGGCTTAAACTCATCTGGGGGAACATGACTAAGTTCTGTGTAACTGAAAATTTAAAGGTAAGATGTTTAGAAGAGTGACTGTTGTAAGAGCTTGTCCTATTTTATGGTGGAAAGTGATATGGATTCGACTATTGTCAGCCCCACCTGCAAGCAACACAGTGCAATGCCAATGTGGCCTCTATGCCTGGCTGGTAAGGAGAAAATTCGGGGTATTATTTCAAATAAAACATGTCGGAGTTCTAGTGTGGAACTAGAACTAATGTGGTGTGGAAGGAACGTCCCTCTGGCCAGACAGAGACACAAACAACAGTGCTGGAAAGCATGCAACGGCTTGTTTCTGCAAAGAGCCACCGACTACTGCAGCATTCACGTTAGCCTGTACGCTGGCTATTGCTTAAAACACATTTAATGAAGTTTTGTTGTGTAGTAAAGCAGCTGGTGGCTGTAAGAAGCACTGCCAAAGCGTGGAAACCCCTCCACACACACACGTTCTCCTTCAGGAGCCAGGCGTGCTTCAGCTAGCATCCTCAGGGACACACACTTGGTGCTGCTTCCTCGGTACGGACACACCGGCCCCTCGCAACAACATCTCTGAGCATGACAGCAGGAAAGAAAAAAAATGGAAGGAAACTGCAGCACAGTGCTACATTCACATTTAACGGGAAGAGAGACACTCAGGGTGACAGAGTCTACGTCTGGAAGATTTATTTGCACTTGGTATAAACAACTGACTCTAAAAAAATATGTATATATATGTCCTGATGGCGAATGCTGAACTATCCTCAAAAGTAAGAGCTGAGTGGCTTTTAGTGATGGCTACAGCAAAAGCTAAATACCAATAATGTTGTTCTTACGTCTTATCTTTTCATAACTATTTCCAATTTTGTGATCAAATACTTAATCCTTGATGCCATTTACCCCTAAGTCTAAAGCTTTCTGGTTACAAACGTTGTGTGTAAGCTCATAGGTAGGCACTGGATTTGCCATCAGCTGGTCCGCTGGACTCCTGGGGCACATGTTGATCACGCATTGCAGAGCTCTTGAGAGCAGGGCCCATGCTCTCTACCAACTTGCAGGCACCAGCTGAAGGGCTGCTAATGATACACCCCATCCCAAAGATGATGTTCTGTAGGTAAAAGCCTGTATTTCACTCTGCTGTCTATCTCTTCTCTATCTCTGTTTTGAACTGTTCTGCTTTCCAGGGTAATGAATACTCACAGGACAGGACAGAGACCACCTCTTCCGTTGGGGCATTCAGAGATGAAAGTTCAGGTCTGGAGAAGAGGCGGCTGAGGGGAGACCTCATCGCTCTCTGCAACTACCTGAAAGGGGGTTGTGGCGACGAGGGTGTTGGCCTCTTCTCCCAAGTAACTAGTGATAGGACAAGAGGAAATGGCCTCAAGTTGCGCCAGGGGAGGTTTAGATTGGATATTAGGAAAAATTTCTTTACTGGAAGAGTGGTCAAACATTGGAACAGGCTGCCCAGGGAGGTGGTGGAGTCACCATCACTGCAAGTGTTCAAAAAACTTGTAGACGTGGTACTTCAGGACATGGTTTAGTGGGCATGGTGGTGTTGGGTTGATGGTAGGACTTGATGATCTTCAAGGTCTTTTCCAACCCTAATGATTCTATGATTCTGTAAGTCCCAGCTCTGCTATATATCCAGTATTTAGTATCAAAATAAAAGCATTTAAACAAAGCAGAACAGCTCTAATAAGGCACCTTGAGGGAGACTCACCTCAGACTAACCTACAGTCTCATGCTTTGGCCACTGAAACTTAATTTCCTGGTCCGAGTCAAGCAAAGAGCAAAACCAGACTCAAGTTCTACAAGATGGAGGTGATCCTCTCATTACTGGCTGCAATCTCTTTTTTGGAAATAAATAGAAACGTCGTGAAGTGCTGTGGAGCCATTAAGCGTTATTGTAATGCATGCTGATATATGAACCCACAGGAAATAATTAAGAGTTATATTTCATTTTCACTCCTGCTCACTGTCTAGAACTTCCAATGATTATACTGGATTTTTAGCACTTTCCAGCAGAAACACTAAGACAGAAAAACACCCCATCTGTTCTAGTATTTGAAGTATTTGAAACATCGGATATATTTTCATTTAATTTGTACAATTAATCATTTTCCATGTAAGAGGAAACAGAAAATATACTACCATTTGTAAAAAAATAAGAAATAAAGATCATGTAATTAAATGTGCTAAATGACCCCATGACAATTGTATGCATGTCAGCCACTGGCAATACTGGGAAATAACTGGCCTGCCTTTCACTAGCACCTACACCCGACTGGTAACCATTCTCCTTGCTCACTTGGGAAGGGCAGGGAAGGGCTACGTTTCATTCTGATATTTTCACTTGTAACTGTCGACATTAGTTAACTATTTAAAAATAATATTTTATCTCCATGTGTTGGGTTTTTTTGACAAGTCACTGAAATGCAACCATTTTTCTGTGAAGGTTGACATTAAATCGGGAGCAGGTTCCCAACTTGGCGGATGCTACGGAACCTCTTGTCAGTGACGTCTGAATGAGAGGCGAGGCCCAGCATTCGTAATTCACTTACATGCGCACTTTGATAAATTCCTACCAAGCAGCTCTCTGGATTTTAAAACAATGGGACTCTGGAGTGATTTTGCAATAGCACAGAGTGAAACCTAGCGAGGAAATTGCAGTAGTAGCTCTACTAATCAATATTTCCATTACACAATAGAAAAAATAGTCATCTCTGATTTTTGTGTAGAAAGTGATTCTTTCGGTTTTGCCATTACTTGCACCCAACTTTAACCATGGGCAGGGCAGCCCATTTTCACTCCTAGCTACATAAAGGGAAACATTGTCAGAAAAGGACTGGGGGTCCTGGTGGACACCAAGTTGACCACGAGGCAGCAATGTGCCCTTGTGGCAAAGGCAGCCAACAGCCTCCTGGGTTGCATCAGGCAGAGCGTTGCCAGCAGGTCGAGGGAGGTGATCCTTCCTCTCTGCTCAGCACTGGTGGGACACACCTGGAGTGCTGGGTCCAGTCCTGGGCTCCCCAGTACAAGAGAGACATGGACATAGTGGAGCAGATCCAGCAAAGGCCAACAAGGTTGACTATGGACTTGGAGCACCTGGCATACAGAGGATGAGAGAGCTGAGGCTGTTCAGTCTGGAGAAGAGAAGACTCGGGGGGAATCCCATCCATGTGTATAAATACCTGATGGGGGGTTGAGTAAAGAAGACAGGGCTAGGCTCTTCTCACTGATGCCCAGTGACAAGTCTAGGGGCAATCGGTAGGAGCTGGAAGTATAGCTGAAACAAAGCAAAAACATTTGGAGTTTTTTTGTGGGGTTTTTTTTGTTGGTTTTTGGTTGTGGGGTTTTTTTTTTTTTACAGTGAGGGTGGTCAAGCACTGGAACAGGTTGCCCAGAGAGGTTGTGGGATCCCACCTTTGGGGATTCTCAAAGCTCAACGGGACATAGCCCTAGGTAACCTGCTCTATCTGACCCTGTTTTGGTCCACAACCCTCAACCCACAACCCTCGCTTTGCATCAGAAAACCAAACAACACAGAAAGAAAAAGGCAAAATAGGAAAAAAAACCAAAGCCAACCAAAACTGCAGAGAGCTTTTCTTATTAGCAGTCAGCATTTCTGAAATGGCGTAACAAAACACAGTCTTCATCAACACCACCGGTTACACAGACCCCCAAAGCTGTACACCCACGATGGGCCCAGGCCACCTGACAGATTCAGGGACTCGTTAGGAAATGCTCAAAAAGCTGGATACTCCACTGTGCCCAAGCTCAGCTGGTATGGCCCTTTCTGGGGGCTCCACAGAGAGTTATACTTGATGTCCCACTCCCAAAGGATTTTATATCACTGGTACAGGGTAGCTCCATTGCTGCTCATGGCTAGCTTGTCCTCCAGATGGGTCAGGGAACACCCCGCCTCACAGCTCCCCACAGCCATACACATGAATTCATTAACCACAGCCATGTACCTATATTTATTAAAGCCCTGAAAGCAGTTATCCCTGGCTCCACAGCAGCCTCACGCAATCTCACTGTTTGTCCTCCAGCTGCCTCTCTTCTGACAGTAACTCACTCCCAAATTCAGCACGCTTCCTCCCTCTGAAAAGATAATCTTTGCTGTCAAGGGGATGTTGCAGAGTTGATAAAGCAGCCCAGATCATAAGAGCTGAGCTAGATAACCTCTGCAGGGACAGAAAGGGGAACAATATTTTTTTCACAGAATCACAGAAACACTAGG
>NW_010514144.1:0-11430 GCF_000687285.1 Phaethon lepturus
GTACTGCAGGCGCCCGGATTTCTCGGAGCGTTTGTCTCTGTCCGTTCCTTGCAAACCTGTGGGTTCCGGTCCCCACCCGGTCAAGGACTGAAAGGAAAGTGTGTTGCTCGCTGTGAAATAGCCTAAAAATACACCTATGTCTGTGTAAAACGGCAGAGGCAAAATTGCTTTCTTGTCCCTGTTCACTGAAGGCCAAAAATGTTCAAAGCCAGGTGCTCAGTGGGTTTAAAATCCACTACTATATGCGCATACATACACAGGAAAAAAAAAAAACTCTAAATCTGTGTTTTGCCTTAAGTGTAAAAATAATTAAGACGACATCCATATTTGTTAGTCTTTAAAAAAAAGCATGCAAAAAGAAATAAAGCAGTAGATGAGCTGCTGTGTGAAGCCTGAAAGCCTTTTTCATCAGAAAACTGTAAACTGCATAAAAAATGACTCCTGAGATTCTAGTTATTTAGTTTTGTATTAAGGGGAGTGAGGGAAAATTCTATAAATATCACTGACTTCTCATCCTAAGAAAGTAGGGTTTTTTCCTCTTCTATTTTTCCCGCTTCCCAAATTTTGTTTTTTGAGTTTAATTGCTCGGTACAATTATAACTGATCACCCTCAGTCCTTAGCTTCAATGCAACTTCATACCTTACCCTACACAGAATTTCGCAAATGTATTTTATCTGCCTCCTTAGCCTCATTGCTATAACAATGTTTTTAAGAAGCACTTCAGATCTGTAGTTGTTTTACTGTAATCTGTATTTATTCCTCTCTTGCTCGCATATATACTTACACACGCCACTATTAAACATTATTGGTTCGAACAGCTTTTATGGAATTTCTGTTAAAAACTATGTCAAATGAAATTGATTTCAACCAATCATGTCTAAAACTAACATAATCCCTTCATTGCTGTATTTGAATTATCCAAAGCCAGTTGAAATAGTTTGCTGTTGTGAATATTTAGTCAGAGATGCAAATATTCAAAACAGTGCTAGAATGCAATTCATAGTAAAAGTATAGCAGTTTTTTATTGCCCCAAGAAAGGGACACACTCTCACTACATCTGTCTACCTCAGCTATAATTACAGTGTGGGGCAAATATTTTTTCCTAGTTCAAATTAATGGAACAAACCATGATTAAAAATTCAAACTTCAGTTGCTTTTCAAACCTGCATGTTTACTTGAAGACATTTCTGCTAAAATAGTTACAAAACCACAGAAATTATGGACAGAGAAAATCTGTTCCTGGAGAAATTGGCAAGAGGGGACATGGGTTTGTATACAAATAGTTTCACCTGATCTAAAAAGCAAACAGAAAGTACTCTTGAAGAGTTAGCAAGTCTGCATCTCTAAGGAAATGTATAAACACTATAAAATGTGGGTCACTACACCGAATGCTTTAAAGCACAGGAAGTGCCAATTTTCAAAAGTTTAGTGCTTAATTTGAATTCAGCGTGCAGTATCTTACAGGCTCGTCTCAGTATTGCTAATACCAGTTGTGCCTCAGTACTGTTCCTGATGACAGGACTTTTGTTCTAAGTGGTGTCAGCTGCTGACAGTTTTTTAAGCAACTTGTCACCCCATGCCTGTCTATATGACAAGACAGGAACATCAGGTTCTGCTTTACCTTTTTGTGACTCATTCACTGGCAGAGGTTATGGGCCTTGTGACAGCCTGCAAAAGCCAGGATCATTCTGACAGAAGACGAGTAGCCTAGGAATCCTCTTTCCAAGGAATAATCATTGTGGGAAGACACCATAGAGTTACCATAAGGTTGCAACAATATTGCAATGAATTAAGCTTGGTGTCATTCAATAAAGTTTATAGCAGAATTAATCATAGACCATCTTGGAGCAGTAGACCATCTGCAGGGGGACTGTCAGTATTACTGGTGCCAAAGAACAGAATATACCCACTACGGACAGGACCATTTGGTGTAGAGCTTTGTGGGGAAAAAAAAATTGCCAAATTACATTCAAAAAATGTGCAGTTCAAGTAAAAGGGCAAAAAATAATCAGAATTTTACAACTAATCTACTTATTGTATTAGTAGAAACAACATTCATGCAAACAACCTCGGGGTCACATAATCCAAACCCTTCAATAATATTCATTCCTTGCGTTCAAGACAATGCTGGAATCCAAACCCAAAGGGTAGGATAATAACAATAGTATGTACTTGAGACTGACTTTTTTGCAGCTGATGAAAGTTCTCATTTCAGTCTAATCACAGGAACATCTGTGCTGTCATGATGCAGGTGGGCACCATGAAGCATAAAAAGAAAGCCAGATCATGTGAGTAAACTAGCTTTTTTTTTTCTCCCCTCTTGTCTTTGTTATAAGATGTTCTGGTGCATTAACTACTAGACATATCTTTCAGCCAACTGTTAGAGGGAAGCAGACTGTTTTAAAACTTAAGCCAGTATTTCTAATAAGTGTCATATGATGCTATGTCTAAGGAAACTTCTCAACAGTTTCTACCTTCAGATACATTTTTAGCTAGCATACTTTTGTTTGTTTTCTGAAAAGCTTTCTGCCTTAAAAATGCAGCATATTCATAGTTCTTTCTGCTTATATCATACATCGGGAGCTGTGAAAACTCCACTGAGATTAATGACAAAATTATTTTTTATTTAAATGAGAGTAAGTTAGGCCCTAAACAATTAAATTACATAAGAAATACAGGCTTTAAAGTCTGCTATTTTCCTTAGACTATGGTCTATTGATTTTGGAAACAGGGAAGTGTAAAACATACTCTTATTATAATTTTTCTGTTTAGTTATTCTATATATAAATAATTCAAAATAACATTAGAAAACATATAATGTTACTGATTGTCTTCTGTTCCCGTGCCTCCCTTTATCCTTCCCAGCTCTCTTCTCTTCTTACCTGTGGTAATAACAGGTAAGCAGCAGCTAGCTCCCTTTCATGTTTTGGTGAAGACATGCTTTTTAAAAACAGAAATACAAATAGAAATGGAGCTCAGTCACTGCTGCTGCATAATTGAGAGCAAGCAACTGCAGGTGTGTGCTTTAAAAACTGAGGAAAATGCATTTCAACTTTATTCCATTGAACCTGGCCCTGATGTATTCATCTGTGCTCCCCTAATGGCAGAGTTGCTTTCAGCTTTCATTTTCTATTACAGAAGCCAAGCATGCAATCTAACAGTCTACTTTTTAATTATTAAAAGTTAAAAATTAATTGTAAAAAATAATTCTGGTATTATATTAATGTATGAAAAACTGAATTACTTTCTCACAAAAACACAGCACAAATATAAACAACACAAAGATATGAAAATTATTAGAAGCATGGGAGCTTCTGAAGCAGAAATAAGAGATGATCATGCAGGTCAGCCCCTGTGTTTCGATGGTAAAAACACAGAAATACATAATGCTAGATTAGACTATTATCAAGAAATGGAATCAGTAATTCTGTTTACCTTATGTTGCAGTACAATCAAATAAATGTGACTGTAATCACCTTGATAAAATTTAACTGTTTATTCCCTTCACAAGCACTTTTAAAGTTAGTTATAATTGTCTAGTAGAACTCACTATTACAAGATATTACAGGGATATGTTGTTTAAATAATATTCAAAGAAATGGCTTAAGGGATATATTTATTTTTTGGAAAAGAAAGTAAGTCATGATGGATGTTGGTGCTCTTTATTCATATTAATACCCGATTCCCAGCAAGGATCAAATCAGTAAGTTACTTTCATAGTACAAGTTCTTCCCAACTGGTGAGGTTCAGAAAGAAGAAAATTAATGGAACTGTGCAAGAAAACTACTTTCACATGGAGTACACTGATATCTCTGGAGAAAAAAAAGAAAATACCCTAAATTCTGCATGACTTACACTGAAGGTTCCAGAAAAAAAAAATGTTGCATTTACTATGATGTGGTGATCAGGGTAAGCCAGCAAAGGCGAAAACAAACAAACAAAAGACTCCAAACAAACAAAACCATTGAAACAAAATTAAGTTTTTCTGTTGATTTCAGAATGAGGTGCTATTAGTCTAGTCCATCGAGGTGTTGCACCTGTCAGTCAATAACTTACAGGACTATTCTGTTTCCACTTTATCAGTTCAGATATCCACCTACATATATCAGTCAAATTGAATCATAAAATAGTTTCCACCAAATGTTAGTTTGCTTCTTTACTTTCCTCATGACAGATCACCAGTCAAAGTCTGCTGTCTTGGTTTGTCAAAATCATTACTATGATTTATTTTTAATCTAACAGTGACACATGCTTTACAGAGGATGAAAAAATGTTACTTAGATATACATGAACACACAATATGCTATTGTGGATTTCATTATAACAAACAAGGAAAATATATTCTTTTTTTTGTAATTGCATCATTTAAGCAATTTATTATGTACTGCACTGCTAATCTATTCAGGGTAGAAATAAAGCTACGCTGGCACGTGCTGGTAATTTCATTCTTGCAAATAGAGCAAAAATAGCAAAATTATTTAATAGTAAAAATACCCAGCTCACAGAAGTTCTTCAGCTGCCACATCTCATAATAGGGCTATTAATAGGCTTTTACATGAACTGTACATACATATATTTCAGAAACCTAAAAATATTTCTTAGAATAATCCAAACTGCAGTGGCCCCTAACAGTATTTAGTAAATGTAGCTTAAAATATCTTGAATTAGGTTTAATATATTAAGACCTAAAATTTTGTCAGTGGTTCATTCTTTAACTGGTTGGATCTTTTTTCTGGACACACAGTATTACTGCTACCACTATTGTACATATGACTATACTAGAGCTGCTGCTGAATAAGCACTGACTAGTAAACCCTTCGATGCCCGTCAATTTTTTAAAATCAGTTTAGACAATTCAGAGCTAAAGTCCAACTGACTTTTCAGTAAGGCCTAAGCTTTTAAATGCCTACCTTATTCCTGAAAAGTAAATCTAGATACTAAAACTTTTACTTACAAGCATCAACATGAGGCACTTCATTTGAAGGCAACTGAGCGTCCCCTCTCAATTCTCCAGTTGTAGGAAACTTCTCCCCTACTTTCCTTCCTACTTACGACCTCAGCCACTACAGTGGCGATGGCAGGAACAAAGAAAATCAGGATTGGAGGACTGTTCACTCCCAGTACATCACCTTTTCTCAGCAAAGCTACAGCCCAGGTGTTCAGTAAGGGAACCTTTTACTAGCAAGACAGTCTCCTCCAATTTTAAACAGCTGGTTATTGAAGCCTGAGTTACTGTCTTTATCACATTCACATGGTGGAAAGACCTGGGCAGGAACCACACTACTTAAGCTTGGTGGAGCTAGAAACTTGATCCACAAGAGTAGTTCCAAAATGCAATCAAATTTCTACAGTGAATAGCTTCCCCACTAGACCAAATAAATTAAGGAACAAAGTTAAAAGACTGAAAGCCTTGTATGACTGCTTCAAAACCAAAAGTGGGTAGATACAAGGTAGTAGAGTATCAGAATGACAATGAACCTTCAGATGCTTCCCTACTTTTGCACTAGTTGTGGATTCCGTTGAGGAGCTGCACGTCCAACAGAATAGGAAGTACAATATGCCTGACCATGGATGGCCAATCCAGCTCACACGAAGGCTAGCTATCAGCTAATAACTGACATTACATAGAAGGCATGAGGTTCACACAATTGTTATAACTAGAGGACTTGATAGTCTTCCATCCACTACTCTATATAGACATGCTGAAGAGGATTTATAGAACTACCGTGTTGAGAGAGTAATGCTTTATATCCACCTCATAATACTCCACGGGGTAACACAAGCTATAAATTTATGGGGAATTAAGTTTGATTTAGTTTATAAATTACTATAAATTGTAGACTTTTTACAGGATGATTTTATAGGTGCTTTTACACATATACTAGTGCTCCTCCTTGGTATTTTTGCATGAAAACACAAAAGAACCTCCACAGGTTCCCCAGTGAAAAAGTATGACATGAAGGATCAGGTTCTCTCTATCTTTAACTTCACTACAAAGTCCCAGAAACTTTAAGAAAAAAATTTGAGTACTATGAGCTATGCTTACTCTATAACTAAAACATCACTTTTCCTGTTTTCTTGGTTCATGATAGTAGTTAGGGAATATTTTATGCCATCCCAACATTCTTTTAAAATTAATTTTACATGTATTTGTTATACACAAAGTTATACTGTGTAAAAAAACATCTAGAGAACACAAGAATGTTAGATTTCTATATGTACCAATATATTTTTTGCTTCCTGTAGAACCTAAGACATTAAGGAATCCTACATTTCAGTAACTGGACAGTTGTCATATACTCCATAATGTTCGTTGGAGTAGTCTCAATTTCATTGTCCCATCTTCTTGGTATTGTAGTGATAACTTACAAAACGATTTCATAACCGTTGGATCGCACTTTTGTAATTGAGATTCTTGTCAGTGCTGTAACACAGAATAACTGATGGCGCATGCCATTCTGAATATTTCATTTATGTTCTGGTCTCTAATATTGAAGAAAGGTTAAATATAGGCTTGACAGTTGCTTTTTTATGTTGCCATAATTAAATATCTATCAATATTTCTATGACAATCATCTACTACCCTGACTTTATGAAATATTGGGAATTCTCCCACATTTGAGTAAAACTTGGTCACTACTTGAGGATCTACTTAACTTACCAATTCTAGACCTAAAAAGAGATAATGGTCTTTATCTTCTCATTTATTCCCATGGCCTTCTCATTTATTTTTTCTCATTTTTAACATTTAGAGCCAGCCCTGTAAACTACATGTATGCTGGCACATTTAATTAAATTTATAAAAGGCATAAAGAGGAAATGGCTTAGAATTATCTGGATTTGTGCTGCTAGATTCTTTCAGCTCCCAAAATAGGGTATTCCCATGTAGATTTCCTATTGGGAACATACTCAAACTTATGCCAACTTCCAAAACATGCCTGAGAACTGGGAGAAAGGGAGATTGTCTGGTCCAAAACATGATAGGTACTGTTCTAACAATTTAACAGTTAAGTTCCAGTGCCCAGAAGTGCTTCCTGCAACTGTTTAATTTACTAGCATAAATGTAACTGTAGATGAAATTCTTTCCATCATCTGGTTGATTCTGAAAACATTCTTTTCCTCTGTCTACAGAAGGATCTAATGACTAAATTCTCCTCAGAACCTGAAATGTGTGTTGAAAAAAAGCCCATTTCAGTATCGTTGATTGCAGATGAAGCGCTTTCCTTAGTTAGGGGTATTTAGATCCATGGATCAACTCAGTATTGTCTTTTTTTGCATTCCTCCCCTAAGAGTTTCTGCTTTCTTCATTGCTCCAATCCCACTTTTACATCCTATTCCACTAGTATAGTTTGTTGATTATCTTCCTAAGAGCAATTTGTGATTTCACTAATGGAAGCACAGCCATGTATTGTAACAGAAGAATTTAGGTATAAAACAACAATGGAAGTCTACATTAAATTGAACTGATGAGCTTTTTTTTTTATTAAGGTATATAGAAAAAAAAGAAAAAAGGAGAGGGCTTACAAGTTAAAATAGAGAGGGAGAAACATTTTCTAATTGTCAGCTTGACATTATATAACATTTCCAAAACAGGTACAAAATGGTTGCTAATGTACAGGAATTCCTCCTTGTCAGTCTGGCACATCTATTTCTAGTGGACTGCAAATCTCAGTATATGCAATTTGCGAGCATGAATACGCCTGAGGTGTGACTGTGCAATGCGGGAGAAGGTGGCTCTTGTAACATAGTTCGTACAAATTCAAGGATTTTTTTTTCTGTTATCACTTGATAAAGTATTGTTTAGAGGGAAAAAATCGGTATGTGTGACTATGCCTAACCTCTTTTTTCCATTTTTGTGGTCTTTCTCACTGTTTAATTGACTATATTGGGTGAGTCAAATGAAAAATAATTTAAAAAAAAAACAAACCAAGGAAAAAAACAGGAAAACATCAAACTTTAAAGCTCAGTGGAAATAACTAATAATTTTGTTTCCAATCAATTTTGTTATGGATTAAATATACCATTTTAACTTTAATTTCCGTATACTTTTTTCTTCTTTATTATTTAGACTTAATCTTAGGAAGAAAACTTATTTGAAACTGCTGAAAGATGACAGAAACCTCAAAATATAGGAAGCAAAAATGAAGCCTATAAACAGCTGTTGCTCTATCCTTCCTTCACCTTTAAGAATGAAGAAACATGTACACCCCTGTCAATCCATTAAGTAGCACAGTATTCTTTTGCCAGATGTGAAAAAAAGCAGAAGAAAACCATCATCTATGCTGAAGCCATACAGAAATGCTGAGAGGCAGATTCAGAACTCCCAGAAAAATAGAAACAAATAGAAGTATTGGTAAAATTCCTTAGTGAAATTACTAACTAGAGGAAAAAATATCTACGCAAAATTTCAATAAATGTATCAGCTGTAGAGAAGGTAAGAGAAAAGCAATGGAAAATCTTACAAATATAGCTAATTCCATTGTACTAAAACCATTTCTTGCTCCTTCAGGGTGTAAAACACCTCTATACAAGTGATCTATAAACTGTCAATCACAAGATTTTTCATGTTGGGATAAAGGAGTATCTTGCCATGCAGTACTGAATTTATTCTGAAATCTTCAGGGCACTTGGAAAGTAAATATGTATAGCAAAGGCAGACAGGCAAACCATATGTTACAGCAGCAGCAGCCACTGTGAAGGGGAGGGTAAATGCATTAATCACTGAAGGATAGCTCAATTAAAAAGATTTTTATAAAACATGAAAGATCAGACTACAATATGGAGTGTGATTTCTTGATCCCTGAGCAGACTGTGCTACTTGTGTTGTATGAGAACTGTATGACCATCTTTAATATGAATGGAAGAACCAGGGAGATACTGGGGTAAAACAGGAGGTAGTGGTTAAAACAGCAGTATTTTAAGTAAGGCTTCTCTGCTTCTTATTTATATGTACTTACATTTCTCTGCTCCTTATTTAAATATACTTTGGATTTTCCAAAATATATTTTTATTTCCTGCATTCATTTTTTTAATACCTTGGCCAGGCAGCTGTGAAAAGGAGTACATTTGAAAATGAGTAGAAACATTTTGCAGCTATAGCATTTGGTCTAAGAAAATATATTATCTCTCTGCACAAACCTTATCTCACTGGAAATACTTCTCCTGTTTTTTTCATGCAGCTAATGGGATTCATGTTTTTGGTGTTTAAGTACAGTTGCCGGTTTAGGATCCTAAACAGCACTATAGCCTGTGCTTCAGAGACAGAAGGGTTAATTTAGAAAAAAAAGGGA
Organism: Phaethon lepturus; assembly: GCF_000687285.1. Classification (NCBI taxonomy): domain Eukaryota; kingdom Metazoa; phylum Chordata; class Aves; order Phaethontiformes; family Phaethontidae; genus Phaethon; species Phaethon lepturus. Next base: position 9,292 of record NW_010514144.1, read on the forward strand.
ACCTGAGAAAAACTACTTTGTTATCTTTAATGAGAAAAAAGATAGGAACACAGGAGTGTACAAGAGAAGTATTTTGGAAGTTGACAATGATTCCATTTATAACAGTTTACAATTAGTTGAGTGAAATAGCTTTTTGCTTCTGTGTTCTCGCTACAGAGCAGAGATTATGGTGGTCCACAATTATAAGGAATAGAAGTGGACAAAGAAGATCAGGCGTAAAAAGGATTTAGTTTGGCATAGGTGCAGGTACTCAGGAACGTAAGGTGAGTTCAGGTCGTTTGCACATAAAACCACCAGATCTTCAAGACCTCCAATACTGGCTGTTTGGCACACTTGTTATTGAACTTTCGTATCATACGCCTACTAGTACAAAAGGTAAGGAAAAATGCCCGATGGCAGATATTCTGATTACACTCTTTCTTGCAGGGCTCCTACCTGCGTTCGACTTTTCATGAGTTTTGCGTAAAGCCAGACATTAGGGTGTCCAAAGGCTATGAATCTTTGTTTCAGGTCCTTCTCAAACACTGCTCCTGTCTTGTTACACAGGCAGACCACTCTGGTGATACTTCAGTACACATTTTCTTTTTGTTACCAAGCTACATTCATTGCTTCTTGAGAAGCTGCAGGTTGTTGATTTTTCGTAGTCCTCTTCTTCCTCCCAATTTGTTTGATAAATATGATGCAGCAGCAAAGGCAGCCATGGAATTGAATGATGCTCTTTGTCACTTACTTCCTGGTGTGAGGAAGCCAGCAGGAGTATAAAAGCACAAAAGAATGCCTTTAAAAGAAGAGTAATTTTCTTAAATATTGAGAATTGATTCTCTTAAGATAGCGTTTGCAATCAGCACCCAGCACGTACAGCAGCCACGTTCTGAAAGACAAAATTGGCTGCTTCGGAGAGTTCAGCATAAAGCAGACGGTTTGGGTACTGTAGGTCTCCTACACTAAGTTATTAAAAGACAAATCCTGTATGCTACTGAAGCTCAAACCGAGGTGTTCCAAAATCACATAGTTCTCATATGGAACAGAAAGTAGTTACGATCTGCATGTTGCTATTTGAAATTTAAGCTGTGGTCACCAAACCCATCCATATTAATTAGCATGCATGTTAGAGATGCTTTGTTGCAGATCAGCTTGGAAAGTAGAAGACTTTCAGAGGCATAGAAATTACTAAGATACACTCAAGTAGAACAAAATAAACTAATGAGACAATTAATGAGAGGTCAGGGAAAGACCAAAATAAAGTACTGCAATAATTAGAATTTTTATTTGTAGAAGAAAAAAACCCATATTGCAATGGAATTGTGGTTGTGGTTATGAAATAAATTCTGGAAGAACAAGTGAAAGCTACAGAGCTACTGATGAAGTACTTTTTATTAGTCCAATTCCAGCAATGGTCAGCACTTTAAGCACAGAGATGATCCCTATACCAATCATCTCTGGCAGTCAGTTTTTAATGGAATTTAGGGTACAGTATTATCCCTGAGATTGCTATTTCCTTCAGGAGAACCCAAAGTGGACCAGTATCACCAAGGCTGCACATTTCCTGTGCTCAACTACATTAACTGTTCCTAGTTATTCTTGCATTATCAGTGCTATTTGTTATTATAGAAACATAAGCTGAAGATACATTCATTTAAAATTCTGAATCTCTCAACATTTTGTCCCCTCTTTTCATAAGACATATTCTTTTTATGCTCTGATTTTGAAGGGAAGCTATAAAATTTTTTAAAATTCTCTGAAACATTATTTCCATTTTTATATGCTGTTGTACATTTTTGTTATAAAAAATAGACTAAGTGAATCTCAACTGTTAATTTATCAAAAGGTGTTACTTTTGGTGGAAGTGATGCTAGTGGAAGTGCTGTGCTAATTCTAAGTTGTTGGGGAATAAATGTGCTTCACATAGAGCTCACTGGAAATTAACTTCACATGCCATTCAGATTAGATGCATAGCATGGCTGGAGATTGCTTTTTTGGTCATCATAAAATTAATACAAATTTTAAAATAAATAAATAAAGATTATGCTTTGGAATTAATATGATAGTTTATGACTGCTCAAATGAAGTGAGGAACACATTGAGGCTTCATTTAGTACAGTACACAAACACGCAGGTAGGAGCCCTGCAAGAAAGAGT
>NW_010514144.1:11461-12227 GCF_000687285.1 Phaethon lepturus
TATCTGCCATCGGGCATTTTTCCTTACCTTTTGTACTAGTAGGCGTATGATACGAAAGTTCAATAACAAGTGTGCCAAACAGCCAGTATTGGAGGTCTTGAAGATCTGGTGGTCTTATGTGCAAACACACAAAATTGTAAGGGGAGCTCTTTTAAGAAAATAATAAGCTTCATCATGCCAGTGAACAGGAACAATTTCATATATTCCTATGTAGATATAAGTATGTAGCTTTTTTCCTGAAGTTGTAGTCTCTTTTCTGGTTGATTTTTTTTTTAAATGTTCATACCGTAGCCTTCTGTCATCTGAAAACAGGATCAGCAGGGAAGTAGCTACTTCTTTTGAGGCACTGCTTCTTCATATAAGGTGCAGTGATGCTGCAGATCGAGTTTTGATGCAGTCTTTTCTCCCAGCACTAGCATTATATGGTCTTTGCTCTGCCTCATCTACATTTTAACTCTTGCTTTATTTCCAGAGTTCATCTTATCACAGTTACCAGGAAAAAAAATCTCTACCACAATAACAGAAATGAGGGCATAATCTGATATGTATTACTTCAGGAGCAATGCCAGGTTTAGCATTCCCTGTTATCCATCTACTCAATGAACTACCAATTCATATATGGTGGTGCACCACAATTATTTCCATTATGACAACATTGCTATATGTATATTATATGCTATGTATATTATATGTTATATTATACAGTGAAAATCAAGAAAGCGATCCACTGAAAATACCCGCCCCTCTTTTCCTCCCTTTCTTTCCC
>NW_010514144.1:12240-25731 GCF_000687285.1 Phaethon lepturus
CCCTACACAAAATTTTTAGCCAGATCAGTTCTCAGTTTGGCTCCACGTGTGACAGCATAAAACATTTGTACACACAGAAAAGAACAGCAGTGAGTGAATGGGTAAGATCTCCACTGAATCTTTTAAAATAGCCAAGAAGCTTTTTTCTTTCACCGTGATGAAAAATGCTGGCTTAGTTGTATGAGAAAGTTTCTCCTGTCTAATTATATCAGGCTACAGTCTTTCTAGTTGAACGTTCAGATACAAGAAACCAGAACTTCAAAAAAAAAAAAAAAAAAAAAGGTGCCATTTCAGAGTGCAGATTCATGTAATAACCATTGCCCTCTGCTGCTCTGTTGATATAATCATACTTGTTTTACAAATACAGTAAGTACACTTTTCAGCTATTTTTAGATTTCCTCATTTATTTATTTACATTTCCAACCTGTTCACGAGTCATAATTGAGAAGTATATATCTAAATTACTGTTTCTATTAAATATATATCTTTCTAGGAAAAAGGAACAATTCTTATCTAGAAACTGTGGATATATGGTTAACTGGGTAAATTACCAGTATACTGGAATAGCATTTTAAAATCTAAAATAAATGCTCGTATGATTTTAGTAAAAAATCCTTAAGTACGTGGGGAAAAGAGCCTCTCTCAGAGAATAAAACCATTGTTCTTTTCTGACCTCTGGGATAATATTCAAGATAGTACTAAATAAAAAAAAATTGAACTGGGAGTCGATAAATAATTTTCCTTTTTTTCCCCTTCTATACATATCCAGTTAGTAACAAATTAAAGACTCAGCAAAGACTATAGAACTTGTATAGACGGTAACAGTTAAGACATTTAGCTTTGTCATCTGGGGGAAGAAAATCTATTTATTGATTAGCCCGAGTCTTGTATTTTAGGAAGTATTATCATTCCGTTCACTCAGATGCCAGTTGTTTCCAGCCATCCTTTGGATCATCTGTTATTATTCAAAGTGGTGTGTCCTAAGGACAGTAGACTGCAACCGTGGTTTTTTTTTAGCTGTAACGTGGTATGCATTAGATGCCAGAATTTAGCCACTCCAATACCAAAAATGGCCTCTTGCTCGTAGCAAGGGTCCTATTCCAAGTGATTCTATCAGTAGGTCTGACAGCTCCTGTCGCATCCAGCCTCTTGGTTGTTTGGTTTGTAAATACAAACACTGCCACAAATCTGGAACATTTTCAATCTAAGCAGGGATAAAGTATGACAGATGGACGTAGAACACAGATGGAAGGAGGGAATTGAAAGGCTTCATTGCCACAATCCATATCATACTTATTGCGAAGAAAAAAATAGCTCCATTTCTGAAGTAGCCAACCCACATAAATCAGTTGTTAATTAATTGCTCAGCAACTTCTGCTCTTTAGGCAGTCAACAGTCCCACTGTCCCTATTTTTCTCCTTTTATTTTTCACCCACGACAACCAGTTCTAAGTGTCACAGACATCATCTTCTTTTCATTCACCAAACGAAAATTCAAATGTGTAACCATTTTATAATCTCCGTGACCTTTCAAGTTTACTTTAATTCTATGGTGATGTTCTTTGGCTTATCCCAACTTTGCAAGTACACAAAGGTCATTCAATACGATCTTAAGTGCTCTAAGTTGCTAATTTCCTTAGCATGAAAGAAGAAAACACAATAACTAACTCCTTTTTTTTGGAAAGAAATGGAAGTGAAAAAAGACATACGGACAACCCCTTCTGTGCAGCAGCTATCAAGGGTGATGTGTGTATAGCAAGGCCTGGGTAAGGAATCCCTTTCTGAATAGCTTTTGTACAAAGCTTCAGTACTTGAAGTTGCCAGTTAGTTAAATCATTTATGAAATATTATATATCGTACAACCAAAGAAACATGTAGCCTTTCTGGTACTATTATTTTCAGTATTTTGCTTCCCCTGAGACTGAACAAAAGGATTTACTTACCTTGATAAAATGAAGAAGAAAAAAAAGCCCACCTGTTAAAATTTTCCAAAAATCATGTTGCATAACACCATGTAGCCATAGAGATGAGATGAAACTGCATTTTTCTGTGTTACTGGAAACAGGAGCGATGTATATGTTATGGAAGTGAGATACCACTTAGAGTATAATCTAACAAATTTGAAGAAAAATCCCATCAAACAGTTTAATAATACTGCCTTATTTTGCAAATGGAAAAGTGAAGTAGGGAAGGAAAATGTTACACCCCACTTCTTCTGGAATAGCAATTAATGTGTTTTAGCTCCTGGCCATATGGCTGTTTCACAGACAAACTTTGGACATTGTATTTGGGCATTTCAGACAGTATAGTAGTAGCACACAATCTATCCAGCTCTGTATTTTAACTCCCTAAACACAAGTCAAAAAGCATACACACTCATACAGTCAGCTAAGAATAATCACAAAAAATTTCAGGGAAAATATTTTTAATCACTGTTAAAAATGGAAATAGTCATTAGCATGTCAGTGCTGCAGCCTCTTCCTTTGCAGCTTTACTGATACTCCTTAAAAATTTCCATTGGTCTGGCAATAATCCCATTAAAACCAAGTTATTTTCTATTTAGACTGCATAAAAGTGACAGATTTTAGCTCATTCTTACTACTGTGATCCAGTAATGTATGCTTCTGAATCACCATGTTATAAAAGCATACTCAGTTAAAAATATTAGGCATGACATAATATTATAGAACACCCTTTCAGAAACTGACAATTTTTTATAACCTGTAAAGATTTGCACAAGTATGAAGCAATTTCTTGTAGATACTGGGATAATTGCTGGCAGATTTCATTTGTTCCAGAATATAATACAGTAACACTATCAGAGGTACATTTGCATTGCAGTAGTATAGAAAAATCACTGCAGAAGGGAGACTAGACTGACTTGAGCTACAGCAAGCAACATGATTTGTTGTCATGCTTGTCATCACAAGTTCAGTCTCATCTTGTAGTAGCTAGATAAGTGCATTTTTCTTTGAAGCGTAGAACATTTTGAAAGCTATGGCACAACATTTTTATCTCCTTTTCTTAATAAAGCTCCTTTCCCTGTTCAAAAGGAATATCCTGAGTTACTGCTGTACCAATGTTTCTCTTCAAGCTTATCTAATTCAAGACTGCAAAGCTTTCAGAACAAACAGAAAAGAAATACAGTATATACTTACAAACATTTTTGTGTATGTATACTTACAAGAACAACCCCATATATATATTTAATATGTGTGTGTGTATGCACACACCCCCATATGCATAAAGCTTTCATGGAAGAAACGAAACAGTTGGCAAAGCTTAGTCATGAAGTGGGATTGAATCATAAGCCATTTAATAGATTCAGGCTGTTTTCCCAATTTTCTGCAAAACGATTATTGCCAGATATAATGGACAGTCTCCTCAAAGACTGATAAGGATTACATCTAAATGAATTTACATCTTCAGAAATTCTAAAGCACATACTAAATTTACAATATTCAGCAAGTAGCATTTGTTGAGATTTATTACAATTATTTTGAAATACATCCAAGTTCAAGCCCAACTTGGTTTAAGAAGCAAGTTATGATTAAAGAGCTTTGCTCAGAAAACTTAACAAAAGGGGAGATTTATACAAAATATGAGAGAAATCATTACATCAGCATAGGTCATCCTTTTCTCTTTTGTTAAATCTCCATCCATTTCACTGCATTTTCTGCTTCAGCTATACCACAGGGTTGGACAGGTCAAAAACATGACTTAAGGACAAAAGCAAAATACTTCCAATTCTAAAAGCCTCTTTATTGTTAAATCGGGAGCTGGGGGGATTCAGTGTAGTTGATGGTTTTTGAGCCAAATCAATTTCTGCAATTATTACTTTGAGTCAGAACTGAATCTGCTATTACTGCTTTGGTTAGCTTTCTTATGCACCATTTAGTCAGTCAAAGATTTATGAAGTACTGCAGAAAATATGAAAGATATCCCAAGAATTTCTGGAAATGAAACTGTTAGGGCAGAGTTTATAAATCTACAGAAATCTATGACGTTTCACCTATTGCCAGCCGTCATTACAACTATGAAACTCTGGAGGAGGGAAGGCAAAACTATAATAAAACTTTCCATTTGGGAGCATTTATGACATTGTACTAACTGAGGGACTGATTCACCATCACATATAACCTGTAATGTTAACAGTGTCTTTGGAAAATGTATATAAAATTCTACCTGCCCAACAGAATTCTTTATACAATTACAGGGACTATCAAAAAAGCCAAGGAAAAGGATAATCATATCTTTTTTTTTTTTTACATTTAGGCTTAAAAACTCTCATCAATGACCTCTTTCTCATAAAGAAATAAATGATCAACCAACTGAAAACCCATGGGCCCAAACAGAAAATTGTGCTAACTAGACATGTAAGTTTTTCCTTCATATTCTTCTTACTCTAGATAATTTGGAAAGTGAAGTTTGCAACGATGTATCACTGTCACTCAAACATATGTATAAATCCAATCATATGTATAGCTCAAGGGTGAAGGAAAAGAGAATGTGTTGAAATTTTTTGAAGAAACCAGATACTGATAAAGGGAAGGACAAGAGAATACACAAATGCCTATGAAAATGGCATTGTTTACAGTGTAGAAAGACAGGGGCAGATGAGGGAATTTCATAGAAAATCCTACTGTTTACCTCTCAGCACAAATACCTTTATATTCAGTCGGATGATATTCCGCTCAGATTTTTCCTAATCAGATTAGCAAATGGTTGTAGAGATCTCTACTTGTTTGTGTCTGCCTCTGGCCCACGGATGTGCTTCTCTTCCCTTATAACAAAAAAGTGCTATGATCCAGATTGATCATCTTAAAAAACTTCCAAATACACAAAATAATCACATATTCCCTAAATAACACAATGGCATATTAACTATTTTTTCCTAAGTTATGTTACAATAAAGTGCAGTATTTGTATTTACTATGCCCTCACTGACTACTTCAACATACGTAACATTTCTAGAGTTCCCCTCCCAATCAGAAACAATTGGAAAAAGTATACCAAAAATTAACAGTTTTGAAAAAAAAAGTTTTTTTTAACATGCTGTCATCCTGTGATAATGTCACATCATAAAAGGAGGCGTGGTCTCCTTTAGTAGTACTTCCCAGCTTACAATAAATGGATATATAGGATATCCATTCGTATAAATTATTTTTTTTTAATTCATATTTATCTTAAAGGAAGATAAACTACAATCATCTCCTTTCCTGTTTATACTTCCAGTATCTCATCTGAAGGTACAAATCAACTCAAAGCTGATTTCTAAAGGCCATACAATTTCTAACTAATGCTGCTATTCAGGATATTTGTTAATTATTGTTATGTCTACTATTTTTCTGATACTACAGAGCTCCATTTATTTCCTTCATAACTTCCCTCACTTCCCAAGCTGAGGCAGCTATGCAACTCAGTATTAAGTTGACTCTAAAATCCCTGAAAATTTGGTTTTAAAAATTGAACACAAGAAGCTTCAGAAGCGCAGAACGTAACTCTCACTTTTCAGATATGTTCCATTACAACATGAACACATGCTTTTTCTTTCCCTCGGGGATTCTTTTGAATAGTCCCTTTGCCTAAGTTCTAGAAATCAGAATGGTTCAGATTCTGAATAAGTTAAATCTTACCCCAAGAAGACAAACAGTATAATACAGAGTGATGGAAATATAATTACTAGCTTTCATTTGCTAAAGTTATCATTTTCTTTTATATTTCTGCAGCTGGTTTAACTTTTACTGCTTCAGTGCTTTCTTCTCGTATATCCTCTGCATGATGATTTGTCCAAGCTCTGATGAACATTCCCTATTTAACTGATATCGTTGTTTTTATCTTAGAGGTTTTTAACAATTTATGGATGTTTTCTTCTTAAGGTAAGTTGCACTTTAACAGTGTATGTATATAGAAGAAGAATAAAGAAGGGGAGAAAGGTATCTGCATAACACCTGATCAAGTGCTTGCTCAGAAAAAATTCAGTGGCTTGATCCCTTTTTGGTATGCAGAGGACTTAACTTTCTCCCCTTTTTCTCCACTTTTTTGGCCTCTTTATTCTGAGTTTAAGATGACATTTTAAAGTATAATATAGTTTTACTTTATCAGGATTTGGTTTACTACAGCTTTTCCTTAGAAAATAATCATAGAATTGTTGAGGTTGGCAAAGACCTTTAAGATCACCAAGTCCAGCCATTAACCTAGCATTGCCAAGTCCACCCCTAAACCATGTCCCTAAGCACCACATCTACACGTCTTTTAAATACCTCTAGGGATGGTCACTCAACCACTTCCCTGGGCAGCCTGCTTCAATGCTTGACAACCCTTTAGATGAAGAATTTATTCCTAATATCTGATCTAAACCTCCCCTGGTGCACTTTCAGGCCATTTCACCTTGTCCTATCACTTGTTAATTGGGAGAAGAGACCTTTATGGTCTTTACAGACACTTATGCTTCATGATAATCGTTAATCTTTGATAGCAAGCACAAATAAATATCATTATTGTTTCAATTATTTGGTGGTTATTTTCTGCTATTTCTTGCTGATTTTGGTTGTTGTAATTTAGCTTTCGTTAGTGTATGTTCAAATGCATACTGATTGATTCCTTGTGAGGACAGTTTCTGCGGTCCTCACATCAAATATTTGTTTTATATCTGCTGTGAGATATTATCACGTTTAAATGCTTCTGCTGTGTAGTAGAACCTAGTCAGTTCACATGGGACAGTTACTATGCATGAAGCTGAAGAATGCCTAAGTGCCAATATGACATCTCTGCCCAAAAGAAAGCTCTTTCAAGAAAAGAAATAAAAGATTTAACAGTCCATTGGATTTTTATGAAGGGGAAAAATGGGAGGGGAAAAAAAATCAGGCTTATTCACCTGGAGCAAAAACTTTTCACTGTCAAAGGATAATCCTGAGATGCTTGCCATGTCTTAATTAAACACAACATGGGCTGATAAAAGGAAGAGAACTTACCTAAACTCCCTGCTGTACAGTGAATTTCTGCCTAGACATCGAAGACTATTTTGAATTCTCTGCAATTGCAAGTTGTACTGAACAGTTGTCAGATTTCTGCATAATGCATTTCAGTCAAGTCTTGAGAAGAGGCTCATTTGTAAGTGTTTTGCAGGAGAGGCTTTCCTGACAAGAATGAAATGTTAAGTGGTAATTTTTGCTTTTATAGTGTTTTCTTATAAATGATATGAAAACATACTTTTAGGAAAAAAAGATGATACATCCTTCAGAAGAAACACTGGTCCCTCCTCACTTAATAGGCTGATCATTAGTAATTTCGTTTTCTAAAAAATACAAACTTGGTGCTACATATCGGCATTATGTAATTAACATTCTAATCTTGTTACTAGAAAATACTGTTATTTTGATGCAAGCTTTATTCTGCACCAACATTTGATGGGGAATATATTTGTAAGAAATAGGACTCGACTCTTTTGTGTTTTGACACTGCATATTACAGTATAGTGCCATGAGGTTTTGTTTCTTTGCTAGTAAGAATGTAGAAAGAAAACTTGGTAAAAATCTGCAGCCACTCAGATACTTAACTTAGATCACAATCCATTCTTTGCTTGATGACCTTTTGCCTTTCTATGCAATATCTTCTATTTCTTTTTCTACGCTTTTCTACTTTTTCTACTCAATTCTATGATAAGTATAACACTACACAAATTCGTTTTTAGTCACATGAACTTTGAAATATATTTTATGATGGATTCCAGATTTTCTTCTTTTAAGACGGATATGTGAAGAAACAGGACAGGAAATGACTGTGACAAGAACTTTGTACGGCTATGTGCAATTTCAAAGTACCACATATCATGTACAGAAAACAAATATGCAGCAAGTACACTTGGCTTTTTGAAGCAAGGCTTGCTTCAAAAAATGTTTTTTCCAAAAGAGGCTACTGGAATATTCAGTTAAGTATGTAATCTCTGAACAATTCCTACAAACAATGGTGCATGCAAAGGTTAATATTCATAGGTGTGCATGAAATACCTGAATATAGAAAACGCTTCACAAATACTTATAGCAAATGCTATAAAGCCCAAGAAGTTAATTAAAGAGTTTACCCCAAAAGGAAAGAAGGATTCACTGGTGTTCTGATACAGTGCAGCTTCACTGGAGCAACAGCCATTTTTGCCACCCATGAATTTGGCTGCAACCCAATCAAACCAATGGAATTGAAGGACAAGACCACTGCAGGCTTCAATTTACATAAATTTCGGCAGTTTGCTCTTGAGTGTCTCTCCCCGCTTTAACGTTGCTCAGTAATGCATATGCAGTAAGAACATATTTCCTTTACATTCTTCATGTGGTCCTGGTCGTCTAAACTGTGTATATTTCAGAACTTGAAAGTACCAACCTTCCACATAATAAATCATTCCAAGGTAACAAGTTATACAGAGACAATGCCTATTAACACAGTCTCAAGCTTAACTATGATTTAAATCCATAAATACGAAGGGAGGAAATGTGCAATACCCCACACTGAGAACAAAAGTATGATATGCACGGTCTGCACATTTCTTGGCCACAAAGGCAGGTTTCAGGAACTGCATTTGTCTGCTACATAGGAATATATTTTAGAAATATTCTAGTGTTTAAAAACTTCTTAGTGTGTAATAGTCTGTAATATAAGACATAAACTCTAATTTATGGACATCACGTAAGCTCCTGTTTGGAATGCTATTTTAAAATCAGAACATGCAGTCCTGTATCAACTGGAGTGCCAAAAAGTAATTTATTTTCTTGAAAGAAAGATTTTGTTTGATTTCAACAGTCAGTTTATTTGGCATACAGTTCATACATTCATTTCATTAATCGTCAAGTATGCTAGCTAAAGATTAACACCATCTCATGCTGACACTTGATTGCATAAAGTTGATAGTTAGTCTATCATTTTGCTTTTGCAGGAAGCAATCAAGAAAACAAGTCTAAATACTTTCATTTATGTTCCCTAAAATGTATTGGAAGCAAGACCAAAACTGTTTAGGTTTCCCATTCAACTTCTGAAGACCTGAAAACTAAGTATGAATTTGAACCTGTCCGGTAGCATGTGAGAGATCTTTGTGCTTTGAGGGCTGCTGTCCTTCAGCAGAGGTCTTTGTTTCAGTGCTCATCTGTGGAGCACTTGACAGGGATTTGCTGTTTGCTCACCGGTGCACACAGCTTCACTGTAGTTCAAGGTGCTAAATTTCATTAAGAAGAAATTAAATACACCTTAAGGTCATTCCTGATTTACTTTACTGTATCTGCAATGGCTGGATATCCCAGAGAAACTACACACCAGTATTAAAAGGAAGGATGAGTGTCACTGTAGGGTAAAAGGATACACTTTCTATGAATGTTACATTATTCTGAAAAGGTTTGGGAATCCCTTCCCCCAAACAAGTTAAAAAACAGAGTTTAATGGACTCAAACCACACTTGCAGTATATTCAACTATTTAAAAAGTACTCCCCCATGCAGCAATAATCCCAAATACAAATCTGGCTACATTCCATACGCAAGTCCCAAGGAAATGTATTCTTGGGGAAGCCTCTCAGCTCCATTGTACTGTAAACGCATTTACAAACCAAATCCCAGGCCAAAACCCCATTGTTCTATCTTCCAGAAGCTATCTCTAACGATGTTGAATTTAATCATTGTGCCAGTCTATTTATCCACCTAGAAAACAAGCATAACAATTCTGAGTGGTGTTTTCATCAGTATGTGATTGAAAAATCAATGGGACTTGTTCTCTTAAGTCACTTAAGACCACATATTAATGGTATTTGTGTGTCTGGAGATCAAGACAGACACCTGATGGGACTTTCATAATGCCTACCTCCCACTGAAACCTCATCCTCTTACCTTGCTTATATGGGCTATTAGAAAGTTTAATTAATGAGTGATTGAAGTGCTTTGTATAGTGTTTCATGACCCTTACGAGAGATGCATGTAGCCTGAAAGCATTTTTATTCACTCCTCTGGAATGATAAGTCAAGGGCTTAGGAATGCTGGTGATTAACCTATCAGGAAATTAAATCAAGCCTGGCAACTCTTTTCCTGCAAGCACTCCAACATTATAGAATTCCTTGCATTATAGAAACACGTTTTATTGCCTCTATCTCCTTCCTAAAAGTATAAGGACTTTAAATAATATTTTTGGACAAGCAGTAATAGGAAACATAATCTTTAGATTTCCTTAGATATTTCATGACAACTCCCATCATGTCCATTACGTTGGATTCTAATATTCACATCAAAATCTGCAGATAAAAATCAGTAAGTAAAACTACAAAAGTTAATTATAATATGGAAGCACAGAAGTTAGAATAATAGTCCATACAATGAGACATAATGTCGTGAATAGATATATTATCCACATAGAGTTTGGAATGCATGGCTAAAGCATCCAGTCCAAAATACAAAAATGCCTAACAACAATATGTAGATTCCAGAGTCACATATTTCAAAACTGTATGTCAGTGGAGGCAATTACTTTCCTATCTAGCTAAAAGATACAGGGAAGATAAAAATCACAGGTTAAGGATGGAGTTTTACTACCTGATGCAATCTATATTAAAACTCTTCAAATAAAATAGAATTGTCTTTAAATTGAAAGGTTCCCATGATTTAAAATAGTAGCAAATACTGAAAGGTGGAAAAAAAACCCTTAAGTATTTTTAAAAATGTCTATCAGAGCAGTATTTATCTTCAAAGACTCCATTACTGCTTCTTAAAAAAAAAATCTTCAATTATAGCATGTACACTAGATAGTCAGATTTCCTTGCTTATTTATGTATGTCAAGAAAGTTATAGGCTACAGGTAATTAGACTGCCTAAAAATCTGTACTATCAGAATTAGTGCACAATGTACTCTCAGTGCGAGAGAGATAACTGTACTGCTGTGGGCGATTGTCCTTTTCATTTGAAAAATAAATACTTTAATACAGTCCTTCTCATGACACATAAACATTACACAGGGACTCCTTGTGAAACTGCAGTTCAGTTAAGGGACGCTGGATATTTTTAGAATTCTGTCTCTTAATGTGGGAATGACACATAATATTTCAGGAGGAAATTTCCAAGGTAGTTTGAAAGAAAAAAAAAAAGTAGTTATCTGGCCTTCATGATAATACAAAGCCAACTGTGCAGTAATGGAAGCAATAATTTGTTTACAGTGTAGGAAGTCCTTTTACACAAGTTACAATCTGCTTATTTGCATTTAATTGTATAAAACCCTTGCACTTAACAAAATACAAACCTTCAAAAATGGCAAGTCTTTCAGGCATTTATTAAAGTTGTATACAATTAGAATTATTTTGGCCAAATTAATCTATGGTTTAGTTGTTAAAGAACTGATTTGACACATTATATACAGGCCAAACCAGTTCTGCTTCAGAAATAAAAAGACTTACCGAAGGGCAACAACCTGTTCAATTCAATAAAGATAATTTACAGTTACAAATTAAAAGGAGTATAGATACTTATATGCTTCACATGTAAACATACTTACATACATTACATGTATTGAATTTACAGTAAGACCACTACTCAAACTAAGAGCAAAGGTACATTCTGGTTAACTCCTTCCTGACTCACTTAACTCACTTAGACATGTTTTACTTCTTTCCATTTGAGTATTACGGAACGGTGTAGGTGCGCAAGTTCTGTGTAGTCAGGAAGCCCAATTTTTGTCTCATGGTGCACATATACACATTTACTTCAGAATGAAACGTGCGTCCCAGGGCAGAATGTAAATATAAGTTACCTGAGGATATAATTTTGGTGAATCAAGAGGCCATTTGATATATTCCTTTGCCCTACAACAGGATCAAATACACAGTATTTTTCTTTTTGAAAAAGTAAATGAATTACTAAATTTCTTCATTTGGACTAACCAAGCCTTACTCTTTTCATCCTCAACCTTCTGCTGCCCTTAGACATATATTTTGTGTAAAAAAGGTGTAATATTTGTGTTTTAAAATGGTTTAAAAAAATCTCAAGTTTAATAGCTCTTAGCCAGAACCTCAAACACAGAGGCAAAAATTTTTACTTCTCCCTGTAAGTCAGAAAGGGTAGCAATAATCTTAATGACTGTTTAGAAGTTATGCAAATGCTCCCATGTATAGAGGCAAGAATTCTGAAAACAAGGAGTAAAACGGCATACCAACGATATAATTGGGAAGTAGGGATGAAGGATGAGAGGGCTGAAAGCTGATTTTGTTCCAGCTTCCCTGATTCTCACTTTTTCATTATTGATACCAAAAATAAATACATGCAGTTTTACCAAATCACAATGATTAGCACATGATTAACTCTTGATTCTGTACATGATTACTCTAGAACTGGTATGACCTAAACAAAAAAGTGATCAATTTTCTGCAGCTATTAATACTGAATGGTGATGTAGTAGTACAACTGTATTATAGCCTTCCTGTAATCTACCGTGATGTATAAATTCTCTGTAACATTTCATGCGTATTCATTTACAAACAGCATTAAATACAGAACAGAATTAAATACAGAATATAGGGGACAGTTTTATTCTGTTACTTTGAAAGCATTCCCCTCCCCCATAATGCTACAGCATTTGATCAACTACATTTAGATGTTTGGACAGAAAGCTTTTTGAAAGGACCTCTTCTTCTCTAGCAAAACACTGATGTTTTATTTATAAATATGAAAATAAAAAGAAATACAAATGGACTGTGAGACTTGTTTCGGGGAAAAAAATTGTTTTAGAGTCCTTATAAGATGACTTTCTGTATGACAAAGCTAAACTTTTGGAGCAATGCTTGAAACTATATTGCCACCTGCTGTCTGAAAAACAGGAGAGCGGTCTGGTTGGCTATATTGTTAAAAATTCTGCAAGTATAATAGAAATCTATTAATTTGGGAACTCCATTGTGAAGCAGGGGATGAAATATCAATTTTAAAATAATGAAGAATGATTTGGTGTCCACTCTCCCTTTCTTTTGCTTGGTCATGATTGGTCCACTAAAAATGAGATGAGCAAATATGAAGGAAATTACCAGTGCAGACTGGGTAGCTAGTCACGCCCTGCGCATCAGAAAACACTCTCCTGTAGCCCTTACCACATGGTGACCAGATACATACACTTGGGATGAAATCAGGGATACGAGATTCATGAAAGTGAAAAGACTTATTACAGATGCAATGTTTTGAGAGAGATCGTGGATACTGCAAGCTGGCTAGGAAGAAAATGCTTCAGTCTTCTCCTCTAGCAAAGAGGCAAGTGTCTACAGGAAACTAGGACTTAGTCTCTCTATGGCAATGCTACATTTCAATGTTTTGGGGAAAGCAGGATGGTGAAAGAAGTAAGTAAGGTTAAGAATTTTTTTAACACCTTTGAGTGTTTTGAGGGAACTAAACAGAACATAAGTTAATTGGTATATAAACATTGCTAAATTAATTAGAAGGGATTATGAATACCAACAGAGACACTCCCCCCCCCGCCCCCCCGCCCCCCTC
>NW_010514144.1:25762-27287 GCF_000687285.1 Phaethon lepturus
AAAGATTAAAAGATGTACACTGAAGGGTTAGAAATACGAATACTAACTCAAGTATCTGGAAAAAAAAATCCAGAACGCTAGTACTACATTAATAAAAAAATAAAGAAATTGCATTAATTGAAAGGGTATAGCTTAACTCAGTATTTCTGGAACCAGGTTAGTAATAAAAGAAAATAAAAAGTTGCTGTATGGAACACTACAAAATTTGCTATTCTTGGACAGTAGATAAGGAGACATATGGTGCCTGTTTAAAATGTTTTCATCCAAATTAAACAGACAATGCCCTTCCTGATGTATAAGAACCCAATTTGAATGTTGTTGTGGAAAAGCGTTGTTCAGCAGACTTTAATAAGCATGTGTTCTTTTGTTTTGACTCACTTATATTGCATTTTCATTCCTGGACTTAATGATGATCCGACATATCAGCTAGACAAATTAATGTTCAGAGGTTATTCTTGATGGCATCCCAGGGAGATTCAGACACACTGATATAAGGCAGCCAAAAATGGCAGCAGTTATGAAATCCTGTGACATACAGAACATACAAGATAAGTTGTTCATATGTAGCACATTACTGAGGAAAAACTCTAAGTTTTCTTTTCCTTCCTTGTTCTAGTCCCTAAATTAAAGTTTCAAATAACTCATTAACTGATGTATCAATCAATAAATACCATATAAACAGCTCTGAAGCAATATGTGAAAAACAGACATAATTTTGTCTGATGACTGACGTGTTAATTGCATACAAAGCAGTTCAGGAGTATGGTAGAGAGCAGATTTTGTGTACACATTAAACTCAGCCTCATTGTCTGTTTCCCCGTCATTGCTTATTTTGTTTTCTTTTGTAGTGTCAAAAAGGCAAAACTTCTATTAACTGTCAGCTTGAGTAAGCACTGCAGGATCTGCCGCTATATACAAGGTACCTTTGGCCAGACAAAATGAACTGCATCTAGAAGCAACACTATTCAAGACAAGTCTTAAGGTCTTAACGTCCTTTGAAATGAAGGATTTCAGTAAGCATTTGGCTTTAAGTGTAAGCCTAAATGCCATCTCGAAGAGTGAAAGATCTAAACGCCCTCTGGAGCATTTTATCGAAGCTCTAACACAGCCAAATCCTCTATGTAAGTCGAAGATGTTTTTCCTAAAAATGAGGCAAAATGTGGATTCACTTAATTTGCATGTCCTGTTATTCAAGAACCTACACCTACAAGCAACAGATTGGACGGTGCTCAATATCCAGCTCCTGAAACATTTCTCAAGATCACAAATGGCCCATCACCCCCCCCACCACCACCACCACCTAGAGCGCGGTTTGGGACACCCACCGAGTACAGCGACCACCGCAAAGAGCTGGATCACTAAGTTCAACGGGACTGTCACCCTGAAACCATTTAACTACCCCAAACTAAAGCACGCACAAAAGAGTCTACCATAGCATAGAACTACCAAAGACCGCAGAAGTTAAGGATGAAAAACTTCCTACGAGGAGACAGCCCTCACCCAGTGCCCCGAGCAGCGGGCGCCC
>NW_010514145.1:0-17997 GCF_000687285.1 Phaethon lepturus
CCAGCCACTCCTCCCCAAGCCTGTAGCGTAATGCCTGGACTTTGCCTGTGAACCTCTAACATTTATATAAATGATGCTGGATTCTGACAGTGTTTAACATCTGTACCCATCTCTCTGTTTAAAGTCCTTTGCAATACCCATCACTATGGTATCTCAGTTCGTGATATGTGTTTATCCCCACAACATTCCTGGGAAATAAATCAGTGTCTTTTCCAATTTTGCACATACAGCATCATGAAGACAGAGTGAAACTAAGTGCCTGTTTAGTCTGACAAAGCACAGACAGGTATTTGCAGAATAAAAGATTATTTTTTTCATATTCCAAGTCAACAATTCCCCCTTTTACTGTGTGGGGAGAAAAATCTGCAATAATGGCTTTGTTCAGCAGTCTGGTGAAGCCAAAAAGCCTCCATTTAACAACTGCAGCAGCAAATTTAACTCCATTTGTGTCCTGCCGCATTGGCAGGTAACACTGAATTTAGGCTCAGTGAGTTTTCAAGGGCGTAAATGAGAATTGATGTTGTATTTTACATGGGTAGTTTCATATACAGACTAGTGTATTATTTCAAAATATGCACTGTGTAGAGGGGTGTCTGTGAAATAACCTAGCTTATCTTAAAATTATACATGGAAAATTTAAAACTTAATACATATTCTTGTACCTCTTTTGTTTGCTTTTATTTTTTACAATTGCAAGTCTGCTAATAGAAATTGTTTTATACAGGTAATTTGTACTCGGTCTGAAGAGTACAACAGCCAACAGGCTTTATGCAATGCCACAAATGAGGGGCCTATACTGCGAAATCCTGGGAACAACGATAAATCAAGGACCCCAAGGCTCCCATCTTCAGCTGAAGTCGAATTTTGCCTATCCCTGACTCAGTATGAATCTGGATCCATGGATAAAATGGCCAATTACAGTTTCCGAAACACATTGGAAGGTAACATATTTTATTCTATTATGCCATTTCCGTCTGTAAATTGATTCTCTCTGGGGTTAGAGTCTTTAAACTCTGGGCAGTTTGAGATGAATCCATAAAGCATCACAGGAAGAAAAAAAAAGGGAAAAAAGAAAAAGTTATGCTTTCTCCTGGAATAGCAACAGACAGAAAGAACCATATTAAAGGCATTTGATAAGACAATAGAAACTGTAAACTAGATCAGACCCTAAATCCATCTGTTAGGAGATATTTTCTCCTGCTGTAGTCAGCACCAGGCACAGCAAAGAAATGTAACATTGCATAAAAAGAGATCATCTAATAATCTAGTTACACATGATCATAACCATGTCCATGTGGGTTACAGGTTTGCTCTGGAATCCACTGGCTGGACAAGAAGACTGAGAGAGGATGCTGCCAGTTGGCATGCTATCCTCATTCTGCCACTGTAAACTCCACAGCAGACTTTTTCCCCAAAGTCTAAGGATTAGGGATTAAGTTATACCTAAAAAATGACCCTTAGTATAATTTCCAGAATAATTTAGTCATTTATCTTAGTTATCTAACAATCCAACCTGTTTTGAATGTTCCTAGTTTGTTAGTAAACAAGGGTTCTTTCCTAAAAATAGATATTCTTAATGAACTGTCTACCCAATCTCTTTTGAATCTTGCTAACTTGCTAGTAAATAAGGATAGCACTTTATATATTTATCAATAAATATTGCTACAGTATTATATATCAGCTGAATCAAATATGATCTATGTTTGATGTCCCAGAGATTTTTCCCTGCAAGGAACTGTGCAAGGGCTAAAACAATGTAATATAGAAGGTGGTGTGAGGATAAGAAAGCAAAGCTTTTATTATGTTCAGTATTACTCTTAGTGTAGTGTGAAATGCCATAAAACTTGCTCTGGGGGGAAAAAAAAAAAGTGAATCAATTTCTGCTCTGAAAACAGTCAAAAATGTGGACTTTGTCTCCTGAAGCCAAGAGAATCCAGACATTAATTGACTCCAGCTCTGGGCATAGTTGTGGTTTCTACCTTTGAAAAGGGGAACCATGTGAAGTATGGGAAAGAAAAATGTGACATAATTCAGTAGATGTTTGCTCCCATTTTTCTCCATAAAGTATGTGAATAGATGCAAAGGGTGGAATAAAAGGAGTAAATAAAAGGGAATTGAAGTAAACAAGTAATGAAATAATGAAGGTCCACCATCATGTGGCTAGTATTGGAAACAAAAGCCAAGACACAGCCTGTGAAAGTTATGCAGAGTTACATATGGGTTTACTGAGAAGCAGAGTCAAAATGGGCCACTCAGAAAGCCTGAATTTCAGTATCATGACTGCTCATTAAATAATAATTCAGTGAGTACTTGCAGAAAAAGGGCAAAACCTGTTTTTTGTCAATGCTAAGTCTAAACCGACAGCTAAAGAGTCATATATCAAGTATACATCTTTGATACAAAAGGATATTTTTTTTTAATAAAAATAACTATTTGAAAAAAGGCAACAACATAGATGTTCAAGAGAATTGCCCAATTATCAGAAAGGCATCCACAGTTCCCGAAGAGCCTGAAAGAAGTTATTTTTAACTCTAAAATCAGAATCAGCATTTTGTCTGATTAATCTATCAAGCCTTCCCTCTTTTGTTGTCCCTTCGTCACATTAATTCCATGGCTAGCAAGCAAAGTCATGGCTGGTCTTTGTGAATTCCATAGTGTCATCTGCCAATCACACTTGAAGAGGGTCATGCTTTAGCAGGACCTGTAGCGATATGATAGGGGCTAATGGTTTTAAACTAAAAGAGGGTCGACTTAGACCAGAAATAAGGAAGAAATTTTTGACAATGAGGGTGGTGAACCACTGGCACAGGTTTCCCAGAGAGGTAGTAGATGTCCCATCCCTGGAACTATTCAAGGTCAGGTTGAACGGGGCTCTGAGCAACTTGATCTAGTTGAAGATGTCCCTGCTCGCTGCAGGGGGGTTGAAGATGGCCTTTAAAGGTCCCTTCCAACTAAAAGATTCTCTGATTCTATACTGTGAACTAACTTATTTAGCTAACAAGATAGTAAACTGCAATGCAAAAGCAAGAATACATGACTAATGTTGAAAAAGATGGTGGAAAGTTTTTAAACAAGTTTTACTGCCAAGAAAACCCATATTGTGTTAGCTCCTTTCTTACAAATGGCTTGCTTAGTTTTTTGTTGATGCCAAGCTTAAATTGCCAGCTTGCATTTATTGTGCCAGTGCCCACTTCTGCATGATAGCATTCTTACAAACCCGCTAATACTCCATATTTCCTAACATTTATTTCTTTTTCTAAGCAAAAACCTTTTCAATCCTTCTTTATTTGTTTACACAAATTTGTGCCAATAAGTCTAAGGTCAAATTCTAATCTCTTTTAGATCCAAAGTGAATCCAAAGTAAGTCCATTGACTTTACTGGAGTTACTCTAGATTTACAAAAGATGAACAGAACCAAGCCAGTGACTGTAATTGAGTGGCTCCTGATTTACACCAATGTGTGATCTACTCCTTAGTTTTAGTTCTGTAATGGAAAACACCTGTGATCCCGTAGAAGAACTGATCACGTAGAAGAACCCCTTCAGGGCAAAATTTTATGCTTTTCCTTGCTTGAGTGTACTGGAACAAAGACAACACCTTTTACCCTTCAAAGGAGTAGGTGTCAACACCATTATGAGCAGATGTCAACACAGGCTGAATCTGTGTTTTACTAATCGAAAATGCTGCTATAGAGACAGAAATTATGTCACTGAAGAGTAACTACAATAACTATAAACAGCAAAGGTCAATGTTGTTCAATAAAAAAACACCCCCCTGAGATCAAGAACATGGGTTGCCCTCTCACTCTGAGTCAAGCTAGGTTCTGCTTTGACTGATAAACAACGGGTTAAAAGCAGTTTGTACATAACCGTTTGAAGTGAAATCAATTATTTTAAATAGGATCTGTTGAATTGTGGCCCTAACTGGGGAACACTGTTGACTTCATTGGAAACTTCATGGATACAAGAAGAGAACAGAAAATGAGTCTAGTTTATAAGCATCAGGTGAGATCAGAAATGGATTAGCTGACTACAAATGAAATAGTTGGGTTTCTTCTTTGGGCAGTTCAGTTTTGGTGTGACATCTTGAATGCTACCTCCTAAGAATAAGAGATGGCTGAATTTCTTTTTCTTTATGAGCAAATTCCATATTTTAAATTATTTTAAAATGTCAACTTCAAATGAAAATCAGTGCCTTCTAAGTTTTGCACAAAGTGACAAAAGAACATTTAAAAAGATTTTTTAAATACTGGATCACTTTCATTATTCATTAGTTAACTCATGACACATGTTACCAAGTCAAGCCATGTCATAGCATTCCACTGTCTGTGACAATTATGTATCGTTACTGCTGTTCTGTCATGAAATAATAGAATAAAACCTGAAACATTTCAAAATGTAATTTCATTTTAATAGGACATTTTCCTTTTTTCCTGAAATGAGAGATTTTCATCTGGAAAACTTTCCTCAGTATTTTCACTGCAATCCATAGAACTAATGAGAAATGGTTTCTCAAAATGAAGTTTGCCAACAGAAAACTTCTAATTAAAAAAGTTTTAGCCTACAGCCAACATTCTTCACACAGCTCAAACCTCAGCCTCTGGGTAAATTTGTGCTCCACATTGAGAAAGTGCTGTCAAGTTGCAGAGGGTCATTACTAGAAAACTAGAAAGGCTATTTAGCCCAGACCACAGTGAAGCTCTACAACAGTCATTTTAAGAAAAAAAACTAGATGGTGACATGGTCTAAATTAGATAATCACAAACTTTCATTTAGTACAGCCCCATGGGCCAAATTCTGAAGATCTTGCAGCTACCTCACTCTAGAGAGATTACAGTAATAACAGTGCTTGAGAAAATATGTAAGATTTAACCCTGAAAAATTTCCTGTGAGATTGCCAATGGCAGAAAAACTCCACAAACATAATCCAGAGGAACATCACTAACTTCAAAGACCAGCAAGGATATGGCCTTAAAATTTTTATATCTATATCTATTGTAAAGTAGATGAACCTGTCTGACTTGAACTTCTCCAAAGTATGAAATCTTTGTTAAAGAAAAAGTCATCCTAGGGAGAGTGGGACTAAATACATCAACCAGTTGGACTCAGACTCAGAATCATAGCATCATAGAATAATTTAGGTTGGAAAAGACCCTTGAGATCATTGACTCCAACCATAAACTTAACACTGCTAAGTCCACCACTAAACTATGACTCTAAGCACCACATCTCTTAAATACCTCCAGGAATGGTGACTCAACCTGGGCAGCCTGTTCCAGTGCTTGATAACCCTTTCAGTGAAGAAATTTTTCCTAATACCAATCTAAACCTCCTCTGGTACAATTTGAGGGCATTTCCTCTCTTCCAATCACTAGTTACTTGGGAGAAGGGACCGACAACCACCTTGCTACAACCCCCTTTCAGGTAGTTGTAGAGAGTGATAAGGTCTCCCCTCAGACTCCTCTTCTCCAGACTGAACAACCCCAGTTCCCTCAGCTGCTCCTCGTAAAACTTGTGCTCCAGTCCCCTCACCAGCTTCGTTGCCCTTCTCTGGACACGCTCCAGCACCTCAACATCCTTCTTGTAGTGAGGGGCCCAACACTGAACACAGGATTCGAGGTGCGGCCTCACCAGTGCTGAGTCCAGGGGCACAATCACTTCCCTGCTCCTGCTGGCCACACTATTCCTGATACAGGCCAGGACACTGTTGGTCTTCTTGGCCACCTGGGCACACTGCCGGCTCATGTTCAGCCGGCTGTCAACCAGCACCCCCAGGTCCCTTTCCACCGGGCAGCTCTCCAGCCACTCCTCCCCAAGCCTGGAGCGTTGCATGGGGTTGTTGTGAACCAAGTGCAGGACCCGGCACTTGGCCTTGTTAAACCTCATACAGTTGGCCTCTGCCCATCGATCCAGCCTGTCCAGATCCCTCTGCAGAGCCCTCCTGCCCTCCAGCAGATCAACACTCCCACCCAACTTTGTGTTGTCTGCAAATGTACTGAGGGTGAGGATTCCCTCAGGACCCTCAACATAAAACATGCAAAACATAATTTGACCTTTTTTTAAAGTGACAGCTGTCATAACCACTGGCCTAGAAAGTCATATACAACTAAAATTTATTTTGTAAGAAAAACATTTTTACAGTTAAAAAACCCACCTGCAAAACTGTTATGAATAGTTCAGTGGTGTTAGGGGTGCCACAGATGTTAAGCAGCCCTCTAAGTTAATCAGAGGAGGTAGGATTTTTGGAGTGGTTCCTCCATTCCTGTAGCACTGAACTCTGCTAATTTTCTCCAAGCACTGCATACCCTCTGCTGAGCACACTTAGAGCTCTTCAGTCAGTGCAGATGAGCAGCTGAGGAAAACTCTACCTGTTTTCAATATATAAAGCTTTGCACTTACTAATTGTACATGGATTTCTGTGGTCTCCATTATTAGAATGCAAAATCTGCAGTTAATATAAGTAAATACTCTATTAAAAGACATACACCTGACCTAAATGCATGTTCAGTGAGAACCACCTATATATCATCCTATAAACTGTCAGGCAGCCTTATTTTTGAGTGGCATCATTAGTTCCTCCTATAATAAACTTTGGGCTAAATCCCCACCTGATTTAATTTGGTCTGACTCCAGTGAAGCTACTTCAAATCCACTGAATCACTGTTGCTGATTTACAGTGCCATGAGCAAGAGCAGAATCAGGTTTATGATCTCTTCAAAATGTTATCTTTCTCTTATTGAAATCACTGGTAAAACTTCCGTTCACTTCAGTGATGTATGCCCTAATGGCTATTTCTATTGCACCATAATTAAACGAGCATTTAAAAGGATGACTGAATGCTACAGCTTTCTATACTGGCCAGATGATTTAACAGGACACTGCCATCACAGACAGTCCTGCTTCTCTATGCAATCTCCTCCATCCAACAGTCAGTCACTCTCCCTCCTTTTTTTGGCACCAACACTGCTTCTTATTATACTCTTACATGAGATACTGTATCTCAGCAGCCTGGAAGAACACTGAGGTCCCACACTCCAGGGTAGTTTACTGCCAGACTAGTGAGCTAAGTCAGTTCAAAGGTGACAAGGTGCAGTTAATGCATTGGACAGGAAAGCACAGCATAAGTCAAGGCAGGTGGGGAAAATGTTGTTCGTCTGTCTAGAGGCAGGGAGCTTTTATTTCAGCTCACTCTGCTTGGAGATCTGTAGCCTCATATTTGCTGTAGAGGTGATTTGATTGCATCCACCTCAGCAAAGTTTCCTGCACTCTGAAAAAATTCTGACGTTTTCACATAATCTTTTTAATTGGCTCTACCCCATTGCATAGTATGTCATCCTGAATAGCTGATTGTCTTTTAAAAAGTCTGGGAGAAAAGAATAAGGCCCAGGCTAATAAAATAAGATGACACCACATTGTGGTTTTATTCCTGCTAACTTTGCAATTTATATGGAGTTTTCATAACAAGAAATCAGATATTAGAACTTCTCATGCAATGGTTAAACGTGATGTCACCTTTGACACTGACTGAATGCATCCCATTAACTGGGAGCTGGAGGGTGGGGTTGCTAAAGCTGTCCCTGTTACAGAGCTTTTGATTATTAAGGCAAATTGCTCATGTGCAGATGTTCTATGAAAAGTTGTCCAAAGCCAAAATGAGTATTTTGTATATTTTTTAATGAATGATTAGATCAAGTGTTTGCAATGCAGTACGAAATTTTAAGTAACCCAACTCTCATGTAAAACATCTATCCTTCTGCCTAGACTCCATGTAAAGTTTATCTTCCATGAAACATACTTATAATGCAGCTGAATAAAAGTGGAAAGCTGATTCAGAATGATATACAGATAGATAATTTTCAGTTAATATTCACAGAAATATCCTAATATTGCTACATCAACTGATTCCAATGATCATGCTCTGTGGCCATCAGCATAGAAGGCCAAAATTGTTGCCATTGATTCCTGTTAGCTCTGGCCAGACTGCCAATGTACATTGTTCTTCATAGGTTATATTTTATTTTGCTGTTTCCCCTGATTGACAGCTAGGTAACATAGCACTCATCCTCAGGCAAATTTCGGTGGGCAAGATCCTCCTTTTGAGAACTTCTGCCCATTGCTGTTTATGTCACCATGCACCATCTTCAGTAATCCCAGTCCACATCTGATGAACTTAAAACCTGCAGTTGTCTGTAGGCATTAACATTCCTCTTTCTCTCCTAAATCCAGACTCACTCCACCTTGAAGTCTTACAGTTTTCATCATAAGCCAACTCTACCTCGTCCAACTGTCCCGATTATGTTTTCTACTCTGAGTTCCCTTGAATTTCTCAAAATCTTTGTCATACTATTACAATCAGAATGAGGGATAGTTATTATGGTATATTGGTTCCTAAGTGTCACAGCTATGATTTGATTCTTATTATCATTATCAGTGGTTTTATGCCAGATGCTTTTCCCTTGTTTGAAGAGGTTAACAGACAAGGAAAAGCCCGATGAGGGAATTTAGAGTGACAAAAGCAATGCAATCATCTCACACAGAAGATCAGAGTCCAAGTGGGTTCTAAAACTCAGGTTTCCAAGTTCACAGAATATGACTCTACTCATAAGGCATCCCTAGCCACATCTCAATTAATACTTTGTGTGACTCAAAGGGGAGCAAATCCAAAGAGCAAAAGAGTTGGTACTGAGGACCTGACTTCCGTATTATACTTGAGGGTTTTGACAGGGAAGGGGTTCTTTCACACTAGCTCTAGTACAGTCCCATGAACTGAACACCCACTGATGGTTGGCACATTTTAGATTTCCTCCAAAAGGAATCCAGCTTGCAAAGTCAGAAATTGCCCTGTGGTGTGAGTCACAGCATGAAACAGAAGGACTGTTGGGAGATTCACTCCCAAAGTATATTGCTGACCCTCATTCAAATGATAGTTCTTGGCCCAAATAAGTAATAAAGCAAGTGTTAAAGTGTGTGAGGCATTTCCCAAAGAGAAGAGCTAAGATACTCCTTTTCCCCACCTTGCAGACCTGATAAACTGCAACAATATTGGGAAAACACTGAGGATCAACACAACAAGCATATTATTCACATCCCTTTTTATTTCATTATAAAATTGTAAAGATGTTCTAATATGTCTCCACTGTGCTTGCTCATCCTACAGCTTACAGAAATTGTGAGAACAAGACAACTTCAGGAACCAAATCAAAGAGAGAGAACAGAGCGGTTTTGTAGTGTAGTAGTAGAACTAGCATCAGGTTATGAAACAGACTGGGAGGACAACATATGTTTCTGCTTTTATTCTTCTGGAAAATCCAAAGAACAATTAGATGCTTGAGTTGACTTTTATTAGGAGTCCTTACAAGTAGGGAGGAAGCTGGGCTGTCAGGATGCTGAGAAGGGCTACCAACATCAGAGCTGAGGTATGGACAGGCTGCCAAAATAAAAACTAATGGGGAGACTCATCTTCCAGTATTTCCTATTTTGAAGTTGGTCTGTGTGACCTCTTCTCAAAGTCCATATTTTATGTGCCCTCCAAAATAACAGTAATTCACAGACTTTCATCCTGTAAGTCTGACTGTGGAATATTATTGATTATTTACCAAATGCTTTTGTAAAGATAATAGCTTGTATTGTGTTAGCTCCTATCAATAAAAGAACATGTTCTATAGAGACAAACAATATTAAATGACTGATTATATGATAAGATATAATAGCTTGTTTTATCTTAGGAACCTATAAGGATAAAGATCAAAAATGAAAATAAAGTGAATAAATATTCTCAACATGAATAAATGTACATGCATAGATGTCTGGAGGGATTACATTGCCTTTTAATAGCCAAAATGGACAAAGAAATTTAAAAATATAAAGCAATTAAACAGTACATTTGCTGACATGCTACATTAACTGCATGGTAGGAGTTTTAATTTAACTTATTCTAATTTAATCTTTACTCTGCCTTTGAAATATATTAGCACTCCTTTACATGTTTTCCTAAGCCCTTGTCTAAAATGCTGAACGTAAATGAAGTGAAAGTAGGTACTTTGATCTTCAGTCTTACTGGAAAAAGAATTATACGCATTGTCATATCAGCATATGATTTCCTCTTGAATATACAGGCTTTGCTGATCCACGAACTGCAATATCAAACATATCTCAAAGTGGTTTGCATAACGCACTTCACATCTACATGAATGGCTCCATGTCCCAAGTACAAGGCTCTGCAAATGATCCTATCTTTGTACTACACCATGCATTTGTTGACAGGTGAGTTTAATTCTTCTTAGTAAACTTAATTTATTTTGTGTTTTTTACAGTTTGCTTTTCACCTACATTTCAAAACTGCAAATACTCTACATGCCTTTACACGCACAGCATTTTCAGACATGTATAACTGAGCTCTGCTACTGTTTGAGAGCAAGTGTCTTTCCTAACCTGTCTGCATGTTCACTGGATTAAAAATAATTTGAAAAGTTGACAAATGCATTCAGCTTTTATTACCAAGGTAAAAATAGTTCTTCAGTGATGTCATAATGGTTAATATATACAGATGTGTATGTCAGGAAGTTTGGGCCAAAAGTGTGTGACTCATTTTAACACAACTATAAACAGTTGGAGCAATTCCTTTACATTCTAAATGTCAGTGCTGTTTCAATTTCTATTCCATAAGAAAAATCCAAGCATGTCATTCACTAATAAAGCAAAAAACCTTATTTCTGTGTGACAAACAAAATTGTGGCTGTCTTTTGATGAAAGGGTACAGCTGTGCAGAATGAAAGGAAAGCAAACAGAAGGATATCATGTTTATTAATAAGAAAGGGTAGGAGAACGCAGTTTTGCAAGAAAAGAGTGAAATTGCTATGTTAAGAGATTCCAAGATTTAATGGTGACCTTAAAAATTTCTGTGTCACTACAATATATACAAATGGCTACAAACAATTTACTGCGGACTGCATTACATCAAACTGTGACAACTAAAGAGCTATAAAGAAAGTTAGCTAAAGAAAGGACTGTAAAAGCCATACAAACAATACTTGTTTTGCAGCAGCTTATATTTTTTTACCAATCTTCCTCTACTTTCCCACCATGCGCTGACCATGACTTGGCTACTGCAATGCTTAGAACAAAAGAATTGTTACCCTGTACAAAATTTTGGGACTTGTTCATAAGTTTGTATGCTCAGAAACCTACTGACTGAGACCCTGCCTGCAAGCAGCAAGGCTCTTATTCAGATGAATACCAAAATGGTTTCTTTATTTGGGTCACTGAGGCATACAGCACAGGAGGAATGCAGATTACATCTTGCAGACATTGCAGTGAAGTTGTTTAGTTTCAGGCAGTTCACACCAAAAATCTTATATAAAATGCATTTAACCAAAAAAGCTAGGTGATGTAAAAGACAAATTTGAAGTTGGACTTTTTCTCCTTAGTTTATATATTTAATGAGCCTAATGGTTGTATCCTTCATACTTCACTCATCCAGAAATAGGGCATCAAGTCTAACCAGGTCACCCAGGCATCAGTGGAATGGTTCCTTCAAAGGGTGACCCACCTGTTTTCTGCTCCTAATACCGTAGGGTATAATTAGCCTTCTGGAGCTGTCAGTTTTGTAATTCTTCTCTGTGAAAAGCTTTTCTTCAGAACATTTTAAAAGTTAAACAGTGTAGCTTAGCTGTGATTTAGCATATACACCCATTGACCGCTTGACAGGATGGATGCACAAGGGTTTCAGGTGTGATTACAGATTTTGAGTTTGTGACCTGGAAATTAACTTTCCAACATCTAAGCTATTAAAAAATGGATCAGTTGAATATTCAGAGAAAAAGAACACAGAAGGGAAAGCATTATGCTCTGCAATAATAAAAGAATTGTTTTACTTAGATGTTCGCACTTGTATAAGATCTACGCATCTCTTAGTTCCCGCTCCCACTCATTGCAAGGCTTAAGTGGCACCCTGGCCTTCGTGCTGACCGCTCCCGCAGAGGAATTTCAGTCATAGTCATTATGAGCCGCTAGAAATACTTTTCATAACTGTAGGTGTTAACTATTTTAGAAGGCAAAATTATTTGCAGAAGATAATATTATTAAATCCTATGAGTGCTGAGGAAATAAATCACTGCACAGGCACTGTGGGGGCAATGCAGATATCCATGATGCAACCTCATCCCATCTGTGGCAGAAGGAATGTTACCAGTGCTCTGCAGCTACTGTGTATATGGGCTTTAGTACACACGGATGTAAAACTGATAATAATGCTGCCTTTTGTATAAGTGACAGAAATGCATTAGCATGATTAGGGTTACTTAGCAGCCTTATCCATGACAGATTAATCATGCTTTTAGTTATAATTAATAAGTGACTGATAGGTACGTACAGTACATTTAAAAAAACCCTCTCCTACATAGATTTTAAATCTGACGGGCTGCAAAGTTCTTTTCTGAGAGGCAAGCAAGAATACAAAGAATAGAGGAAACAGGAGAAACCACAGCAGCAGAAGCACTTTTTTTGGTCCTTATCAACTTTTCTCATTTTGGGAGAACACTTTTGAGCTGATTGCTACCACTACATTGGGCCTTTTAACTAACTTTTAAACTAAATCTCCTGCCAAGGGCAGCATCTCTTCCAGGCCTTGGTGAGGACATAGAGAGTTGTGAGATCGGCGTTTACTGGCAAAGGGTGTAAAAAGACAGGTCACCAGCAACCACTGCAAATTCCTTGGGTTAAACTGAGCAAATGCTCTCCTAAACTCGCATCTCCTGGAGATATGGTTCCTTCCCATTGATTTCAACAAGATTTTTGAGGAGCTGTTGATTTGAGCTTCAGCTAACCCATCTGTAAAGTGGGTGATATTAGATGCCTACGCAACAGGGATGCTGTCAGGGTAAATGCATTAACGACTGTGAAATGCTCAGTTACACCCATAATAGGAGTGATAGAAGTAAGGCAATAGATCATTGGAACTGATTTTACATAGAAACATATGGTACAGAGGAGGATAAACAAGTGTATACGGAGTCTGCTGACAGGTGTGAGCCAAATGTTAGGAGCTTCTTTCCAAACTGAGCAACAGTCAGCATCCCATCTGCTACCCCCTAGCCTTTCCTACCCGGGCCTGATGCCCGGATGGATGGATGGATGGATGGAAGGAAGGATGGAGCAGAGGTGTAGTTGAGAACTCTCAGGTGAAAAGCAAAGCGATTGCTTACAAATGCTTCCCATTTTTTTTTAGGTCATTCCCTTTCAGCAATGCAGATGCATGAAGGTACCCAGGCAACAGCTTTCTTAGCAGTAATAAATCAGGGTCCTTGCCTTCTTATTTGCTAGCTAGAAGACCTAGGGATCAAACCTCAGTGCTTTGTAAAAGCAGGTGACCACCCTGAAAATTATTGTTAACTGAATGACTTAAAAAAAAAGAAAAAAGATGCAACAAAATATACATTCAGCAAAAATTAGAGCTTTTTTAGCTCTCTGAAGCATTTCTTTTAATTGCAAATCTCTTTGCTATTCAGATACACTCCACAGTCAGCACAAGGGAATAACAAGGGAGGAGTCAACCTACTCAAGCTGGAAGGAGCAGCTGCACAAGCAGTGATAGCAAAGGCCCACTTGAGCTCGCTAGGGTGTCTGCTGTGCCCTGAAAAGGAACTCCTTCCTCTGTGCCGACTCTTTCAGACCTTCCACCCCTATAGCCACATAGTGTCTTCATCTGTTCTCCCTGCACTTCTGTCCTTTGAATATTTCTTCCATCTTTCTTCTCATTTGTTCTGTACTTCTCCTCTTCCTGACTTCCACATCCCACCTCAACAATTCCCCTTGCAAAGTGCAAGAAAAACTAAATGGCAGTGGGGAAAATAAGTTGGCATTAAAGACCTCCATATTACTTTACACCTGTACAGCAGCTAGTGCAATAGGACCCCAGTTCTCATCTCGCTTCTAAGTTCTGCAGTAATGTACGGGGTTTATTACAATAATATGGGTGATCTTCAAAGGCCCTGATTTCAGAACAAACAATTTAGAAAGTATTTTCTAGATAGACACAATAGGGTGTAGGATTTCAGTCTCTTGCATCTCTGAAGTCTAGTCTTGTTAGACTATTTGTACAGGTAGGCCCAGATTGTCAGTTCTAGTGATGCCACCACTACAGGACCTTTTTCTCCAGCTTTCATTTCTCCAGTAACCGCACAGCTCAGAATACTGCTGCAACCGTCACTGCATTAATCCAAAGCTCTGCTCATGTGTTCCTCTCTGTTCATACCCTTCTACTGTTTCTTTGCTCTCTGTAGCATCAGATGAACTGCTGGTTTCTATTTTCAAGGCCCTTCACTGCCCATCCTCAAATCATTCCTTATTGATTGTTAAGGAACTCACTCAGCCCTCCAATAAGTTCATTATATCAATTTCTATTGTACTTCTGTTTGGCATTCAGACAAGTCCCTCCACACTCCTCCTGGTTGGGCACTGCTCACCCTACACATCCACAGATTCAGTCACCGTTCTTCCCTTCGACGTGACACTTGCAGAAAAGCTCAGACATTAGTAAGCTGAAACCTTCACTTAGTGGGTGGACTGTTGTAGTCCCACTACATGGTTGCCTAGTCCTCCTCCCATGTGTTTGTATCTTTCTGTTGTGTCTTGTCCTATGTGTATATTATAAGCTCTGTCATTAAGGGACTGTCTAATTGTGCTGGTCTGTGCAGCACCTGGCATATTCTTAGCCTCTGACTATGGCTTTCAGGTATCAAAGCAACGTGACCAACAGGAGATAGCAACTGCTTCATTTACAATCATAGAAATGGCCATGACAAGAGACAGGTGGACATTCCTACACTGATCTTGTTGCTTCAGTTACTCTTTTGCTTGCTATCACACAGGGCTAAATTCCTGAATCGAAGAAACAAAACCTTCAATGGTGGGGGTATGTGTGTGTGTATTTGTGTGTGTGTACGTGCACTCTGATAAAAGTAGTCCAAGTCAAGCATAAGGTCACATAGGGAATGAAAACACTCCCATTTACAGCCACTTGCATACATGCACACTTCCAAGCAGGTGCAGAATAAACTCCTACACATCAACTTCAGAGCCCAATGAAAATGCCACAAATTCTGCCTAATCAAGGCAAATGTCTCTGTGCTGTTCATCAACATTGGCTGCCATAGACTCCTCTGCAGGATGCTAAAATAACCCCTTCTGCTTCAGTGGCAGGCTGGAGCTGTAAGCTTTAGGAAATACCAGACTCTGGGGTATCTGAGGACCTAACAATAAAATGTTCCTTATCATATTTCTTATCAGTAAAGTGTTAAATTAAAAAACATGTATGGAGCAATCTGTTCAAAAATATATTAGAATCCCAAACCTACACATCCTGATTTGTATGCTAGGAACACGCCATTCCCTCATCCCACTTTTCAGTCCCTGTGGAATCAATATACTCACTTTCATAGAGTCATAGAAACTTTGGGTTGGAAGGGACATTTACAGGTCATCTAGTCCAACCCCCCTGCAGTAAGCAGGGACATCTTCAACTAGATCAGGGTGCTCAGAGCCCCATCCAACCTGACCTGAAATGATTCCAGGGATGGGGCATCTACCACCTCTCTGGGCAACCTGGGCCAGTGGTTTACCACCCTCATTGCGAAAAATTTCTTCCTTAGATCTAGTCTAAATCTGCCCTCTTTTAGTTTAAAGCCATCACCCCTTGTTCTGTTGCAACAGACCCTGCTAAAAAGTCTGTCCCCATCTTTCTTACAGGTCCCCTGTAAGTCCTGGCAGGCTGCAATAAGGTCTCCTTGGAGCCTTCTCTTCTCCAGGCTGAACAACCCCAACTCTCTCAGCCTGTCCTCACAGCAGAGCTGTTCCATCCCTCTGAGCATTTTTGTGGCCTCCTCTGGACCCGATCCAAAAGATCCATGTCACTTCTGTGCTGAGGGCTCTAGCGATGGACACAGTACCGCAGGTGGGGTCTTTTTCATGCCAGTCCCTTCTCCTTCCACTCAAAAAAAAAAAAGTTAGCATTATGTCAAAAAGTGATTTTGTTGGAAAATACTTTAAGAAGAGGAAATTTGATTTTCACTCCCAAGAGATGTCAAAATAAAAGCTTCTTATTTTTACTCTGTTTTTGAAACAGAACATTTTCATTTTCTCTTAAATGTCATCTCAGTTTTTTTAAACCAAAAAAATGGCATGAGAAAAACCAACTTGTTCTCTTGTTTTGAAATGTTGACAGGAAACAAGAACTTTTTTTAGCAGTGAGAAAAATTTGTTTCAAGAATTTGGAACATTTGGAGTGAAAGCATTCAAAATGAATAATTAGAAATCCTTGTAAGGCAACACAAGGTTTCCAGGATTGTTTAATACATGGGATAAGATTCATTCCTTACCCTGAACTGTCTCCAGTGGGAGACAACACAGACAAAGCATAAGACCAAGGAACTATTATCCTCATTTGGTATATAGAAAATTAGAAACACCAAAACAAGTGACGTAAGCACAGTTGAGATGAAGATTGTAATACAATGATATATCAGCTAATAATATAGCAGTGGAAAAATGGAGAAGTCACTGCATAAACAATAAGCTTATGATTAATTTTCTCCCTTAATATGGGCACAGCAAGACTCTTATTGCTTTCTGAGGTCTGTTTGCTAAAAATGATGACACAGCCTAAACGACATATTTTTCTGGGCTGAATGAACTGTGGCTTGGAGGACATGAAATCTGTTAGGCAAAAGCAGGTCAGGAGGCTGCTGTTAGCAGTATACCTCCTCCCACAATAACAGTAAACCCACATGTTTCTGCATCCTGTCAACTCAGGACCTTACTGTCTGTGCCCAGCACTGTATCCTCCCAAGTGCCTGCATAAAAGCAGTGGACAAGGTGAAGTCATCTCCACAATTGTCTCTGGCATGGTTAAAGTCCTTCCACTCAGTAAAACCATGAATATCACTGGGTAACTGCTATGCCCTGGGGTAAGCAAGTACAGTTTTTATGAGCAACGACCCATGGATTTGCTCCTGACTTAGGGGTGCTTTGCTCCACTCTCAGAACACAGCTGAGATGATGGTGTGTAGCAGGACAAGCCCTAATGCTCCCAAATACTACTTTATCTCCTAAAAGCTCTTGCATTTCGCTAATATCTCTTTTGATATCTGGCAGCTGAATGAAATCTTGTGGAAGCTGGTAGATGTTACAGTCATTTCTTTCTTGGGATACATGTCTATAAACTTTAGGTTACCTTTGGAACTAAACATTGGGATTACAAGGTTCTACTGCACAAAAAATAACGAACTATGTTCATGGAGTGGCAGAGATGGAATGGGTGGGACAGTATCGGTGGGGTTTTTATGGTTTCAGTGAGACTGTATGCAAATGTTGAATGCATGCAAAATGGATAAAGAGGGGAAGAAAACACTTTAGAAGCAGACAAGGAAGGCAGCAGAAAGCCAAGGACAGCTGGAAAAGCACTTAATCATAGAAACATAGAATCACAAAATAGTTTGGGTTGGAAAAGACCTTTAAAAGTCATCTAGTCCAATCCTCTTGCAAGGAGCAGGGACATCTTCAACTAGATAGCTTGCTCAGAGCCCTGTCCAACCTGACCTGAAATGGTTCCAGGGATGGGGCATCTACCACCTGCCCGGGCAACCTGGGCCAGTGGTTCACCACCCTCATTGGGAAAAATTTCTTCATAATATCTAGTCTAAATGTACCCTCTTTTAGTTTAAAACCAATCCCTTTACCCTATTGCAACAGGCCCTGCTAAAAAGTCTGTCCCCATCTTTCCTATCAGCTCCCTTTAAGTCCTGGCAGGCTGCAATAAGGTCTCCTTGGAACCTTCTGTTCTCCAGGATGAACAACCCAAACTCTCTCAGCCTGTCCTCATAGCAGAGGTGTTCCATGCCTCTGAGTATTTCTGTGGCCTCCTCTGGACCTTCTCCACCAGGTCCATGCCTTTCTCGTGCTGAGGGCTCCAGAATACTCACAGAATCACAGAATCATTAAGGTT
>NW_010514146.1:0-31724 GCF_000687285.1 Phaethon lepturus
GGCTGGCCTTCTGGGCTGCGAGCGCACGTTGATTGCCCTTCTGTAACAAGCAGACTTTTCTTGACTAAGCATCTGCCAGTAAGCCAAGTACATCTGACACTTCAAACGTTGTAGCCTGAAAGATCGTTTACTGGTACTTAATTTTAATTTGTATGTAGTCTTGGTATTACTCACTGCAGTTGTAGGCGCATTGCTGAATCAGATAGGTAGACAAAGAGCGTCTTTAATCCAATAAAGTAGTATTGTTCCTCTGCGTTGGTCTATCTCTTTCACTTTGTTGAGACATACTTTTACGAACAAATCTTGACAACTGCTGCAGCTCCGTTCAAGGTAAAGCTTATTAGTTTAGCCATATCTCAACTTATAAATCCATGTAAATATGATTTTAAAAAGGAAATGCTGACACTACTGTGACAGCATCAGTTTCTTCTCATATTTTTAGGTTGAAGCATTCGAGTTTGTTTTTTCCGATAATATTTAGGTTAAAAAACTACTGAGCTCCAGATTTTCTTTCTTTTATTTTTTTGAAAGGTAGTTTGGTGTACTGCAGAACAGATAGGCCATTAAATTTTGATCTCTCTGCAACCTA
The DNA here is from genome assembly GCF_000687285.1 of Phaethon lepturus. Lineage (NCBI taxonomy): Eukaryota > Metazoa > Chordata > Aves > Phaethontiformes > Phaethontidae > Phaethon > Phaethon lepturus. The sequence continues at coordinate 590 of NW_010514146.1, forward strand.
GCTTCACCAAAGCTGAAAAACAATGAATTGCATCAGAGTTTGAAGGTAATACAAGTGTTCTTTAAAATATATATTTTTGAGTAGTTACCTGCTAATAAGTTTCTCTTTGCTGGCTAAAGAATGTTCTTAAATAAATCTTGGAGAAAGGCTTATTTTTAATACACTTTGAAAGTAAATAAACAAACAACAACAATAGTAGGAAAATCAAGCACCAGCTGGCCTTCTGGCAAACAAAAATTCTCGTTTTTCTGATTTCTGTTTACAGTTGTCAGTAACATTGACAGCTGCTAAATGTAAACTCTGGTAATATAATAAATGTTTGCAGTTAACATCTATGTTTCACTTGCCAACTCTTAGTCTGTTGTGTGAGAAGCAGATGCTATTAAGAAATATTCAACCCTGTAGCAATAATTCTAATGATAAAAGTAACAGAAGTTTCAATTACCATTTTTATTTTTTGATTCCTGTAGATACCTCTTTAAGGGATCACTTTTCAGCTGGAAACTGTAACTTCTAAAATTTTGCATACGTTAATTTAGAATAAGCTTTATGATATTTAGGAGTAAAGCATTATATAAGCAAGGTAAAAGCTTTATTTACCCGAGGGCAGTGCAGCACGATAACTTAATTTATATAAAATACTGCAAAGCATTGCGTTCTTTTGTACTTCACTGAGGACTTCCCCTTTATAATTAGAAAGTGGGGATAAAATCTTTCCCCGTTTGAAATTCATGGCAAAACTCCCGCTGGCTTCAGCAGTGCCAGGATTTCATGCTTAGTCGAGTAGTCGAGCTTAGTCGAGTCACACAGCTCTATGTTCAGATGTCATGGCTCTTCATAGACACCGTGGTGGTAGTGGTGGTGGTATTTACCTTCACGGGTTACTAGCTTTGGCTATGTTCATGTAGATGAAACGGAGCATGTGAAAGTGGGAGCAATCTGTTCTGCCTTACATCTCGTTAGGCACAAATTCTGTTTTCAGCTGTATAAGGAGTGTATTTTGTTCCTTATTTTTAATTGGAAAACAGTCTTTGTCCAACTTAAGAACCATGTATGTTTGAATGTACACTAGCCTTTCTTGCTGTAACTGGGTAATAATATAGGAACAAATCTTCCCCACAAACCTTTCTCCACCTATGGCTTGGATTCCTCCCAAGTGTTCCACAGTTATGTTTGTGTCGCTGAAGTGACTAGCACTATTAGCCCTACTGTCCGCTCTCAGTGTGCGTCATCGAATTGTGTAAACGCACGCACCGGTTCCTTCAAATGACACCCTTGCCTGATCGCCCCAGCCCCGCCGGAGGCGGGGGTATGGAGCGGGATCTCGCCGCTCCGAGCGTCGGGAGGAGCAGACCGAGCAGGCTGCACGGCTGCGAATCCAAGCTGCTCCTGGCTCACGTGCAGCTGTGTAGGATGTCTCTCTAAAGTCATCGCTTTGGAAGGCGCTTCTGTATAGACCTTTAAGTTATGCAGCGGAGTAAAACGTGTAAAATTCCTTCTGTCGGTTTATCAGCATATATTCGTTATCAGGTGCGCGGCTGGACAAACGCCAGTGATGGCAGCATGTGGCTGCTGGACTCAGTAGTGGTTGCCATATGACTGCAGTGCCTTCCTTCCCTATGGCCTTGGAGTTATGCCCTTTATGCCCCTTCAGAGCTATGCATAGCTCTGAAAATGATGTTTCGAGCCTCGGTTTGTCTGTACATGATGTGTGCTTTGTCTTTCTTGTACAGGAAATTGCTATTGTTATTGCTATCCCATACATTTGCTATGAGGAAGTATACTGACAGTTTGTGAATGGTATATGAAGTCTCTGATAGAAACCTGTGTGGGTCTCTGTGTATAGAGACCACACAGCGTTATGTTATAGATAGTTATTGTCTGTTGGATTGCCTTTTACATTGAAGACTGCTTTGATATTTTGAGGCTAATTTGTTTTTCATCCATATAAAAACCTTCATAGAAAACAATGAATTCCAACCACGTTTTTAGCCATGTCCTTGCTTGGGATTCTGCTCCAGTGTTTCTGTTGTCTTCCCTTTTCCATGCTTCCATGGTCTCTGGTAGCTGGACGCGTTTGGGAGCTGTCAGCCAGGTGAACAGCTGGAGATACGGCAGCTGACTCAGTGTGTGCACTCTTCCAGGACTTACCCATCATGCATGTCACATGCTATCATCTTACCCGGTCTTTATCTCTTTACCATTCTATCAGCTCTTATATGACAGTTTGCTTGCCTACAGCCTGCCCTAAACACAGATGTAAATGCCAGAGGAGATGAGAAGGAAGAGAAAAGCATCCTTAGTGTAAGAAAAAGGAGGCCATGTCTCTTCTGGTTTTTATGCCCAGGTCTCTTATGTCCAAGGAATTCATTCTGGATTCACTGGCAGCACTGTGTTTTGCTGATTGTACCTTGTGTGGTCATTTTCACTAGCAAAGAGTGATATGTAACAGTTTAAAACAGTACCAAAGCAGAGTTGTTGGCTTAACTGCTGTCCTGTGTATGTGGCTGTACCAAGTGCAGAGCAATGGAGAGTTCAATCCTCTGTGTACTATGTTGGTATAAATATTTCTTCTGCACTGACTACAAGATTGAAGCAGAGCTTCCTAATGGGATAATTAATAGTCTAAAATAATATCTGAGATCCTACGAGATGGTAGCCTTGCCCTTCCAGTAGGCACTAGTGGTGTCTTGAGTGCTGGATGGGAGTTGACATATGCTCTAAGGAGCTGTGAACTGGAGAAGTCAACAGTAGGTGGTCGATAATCCATTTAATCCCTTGTCTGTTAATAATAATGGTCTGCATCTACCCACACATACACTCTTCTTTGAGATAATACAGAGTACAGTTTTTAGTCCTGCTCAGAAGTGGGCAGGGTTGTACCCCACAACATCCTTGTGCACTGCAGTGTCACAATACCATGAGATTTTGGCCCCACAGCTACCTCCACACAGGCCTGAGCGGTTGCCCAACTCTTCAGAGGGGACTACAGAACTGGCAATAGCTTATTTTGATCAGGAGGTCGTCACAAGTTGAGGAGCTGGCCATGTATTCAGCCATGGAGCAGAAACATGGGTAATGCATTTGAGCTGATTTCCATCTCGCTGCTGTAGAACATGCTTAGTTCAAAAATCTGTCTGTTTTCTTACATTTGATATTTGTCAACCTGACTCTTATTCCTCTGAACTGAAATCCATTCTATGATGAAGCCAGGAATATATGAGTAGAAAACCAAATGTTAAAGGTTAGTCTGAGAGAAAATACCCTGTGTCTACTTGGGGATGTCCAGTTTTTGCTGTTGGCAACATCACAAGAACTGAATATATCATTAATAAAATGTGCTGAAGTAACTGGCAAAACTTTCATTTTTAGCCTCTTATCAGAATTTTACAGCATTTCCTCTTTTCAGAAGAACTTCATTATCTGTTTCTTATGTAAACATTTCTTTATGAACCTGAGGCAATATCTCAGTATTTCTTTGTTAAGGGATGAGGTTTTGAGTTACCTTGTGCTAGTAAGTGACAGTTTCATATAAGGGAAGTCTGAGTGAGGAGGGGAAAAAAATTTATGGTTACCCACATGTTTCGAATTAATTTCCTCGGTATCCTCTTTATAATGAAGAGCATGAAGAAAATATGTGCATATCTTACTCCTGATTTAAAAAACAAAAAAAAAAAAGGCAAAAATTCTAGTTATCCAGCTGGCAAAGAGTTTTCAACAGATTCAGGCTACAATGTAGGAGGTTAAAAAGAACTAGTACAGTGCTTGACAAATAGCCTTATTTGTTCAGACCAAATAGAAATTTTGGGTGAGCTGGTGGGTTTGGTGTGGAAAAAGCTGGGAGGAGAGTGGAAACCTGAAATGAGTATTATAATGTAAAAATGTATCTATTTTAATTTATATTTTTTAGAAGAAAAGGCAAATTGAAATAAAGATGAGTAAGAAGAGGGGTCATAATTCACTTTGTGGGGGAAAAATGGTAAATAGTAGCAAAACACAGAGAAAAAGAGCAATAATTTTGATTTCATGGAATGTGTTTGCTTGAAGGAGAGGTGAAGTTCATTGCATTGCTCTGGACTCTACTGAATCTTTATCTTTTCATAGGAAAGGAATTGTTTTCAGGATCAACTGTGTTTCGGTTAACCACTGTGATTTTTCTAAGAGTTTATTATTTAGAGTATTTTTTGTCTTAAAACTCTACCTTCTGAGGTCATGTGACAGATGATACGCATTTTTTTTTTATTAAAATTGGAAAGCATACAAAAACACTTCAGTTAAAGATATTTCTTTTAAAGTACTGCAAAATTACAATTAGTGTTGTGTTCAATTTACAAAGAATATTTTTGGTATCTGCAGTATTGCTATATATTTGAGAAATCTCGTAATATAGGGAAATGTCTTTGATATACCTGGCAATAAATCAGTAGCTACTATTTCATGGCTGTTTTGGTATGGTAGCAGGGAAAAATGGATACCCCGTCTGCTAACAGAGATGGGGACAATGTTTATCCTGTCTCAGTATCCTCCCTGTGGTGCAGAGAGGTGCAGTTGGGTGGTACCTCTGCAAAATGAACAGAAATTAAGTAGAACACTTAATTAAGAACACTTCGACATCTGTGTCTACAGCACGGGCTAAGGGGTAAGTCACCTAAACTGCTATTCAAGAAGGCAGGTGAATACCAGTGAAAACCCTTTCGCATATGCGACTGTTGAAGGAGCTAGTCAGCTCCAGAAGTTTGTGTGGTTATAAGCTGGTCTTTCTAACAGGAGTGAGTTGCTGGGAGCTGCTTAATGATTCTTTCCTCTCTGGGCCACCTTGGAAGGGGAAATGACCTCTGGCAGTTAGGATGCACAGCTCTTGGTGGACATTTTTGGTCGGGCTGCCTTTATTACAAATCAATAAATGAAAAGCCCAGGGAAAAGAGATCAAGAGGCTGCTGCTGATGAAGTGTTATTTATCTTCTTCAGGAAATGAATTCTACCTGTTAGCTTTCACAGGAACCACAGCACTTGTTTAACACTTGGTAACAGCTTATTGCTTTCTTGAGTCAGAACTTTAATTTCTTCGCATAGTGGGGATAAATAACAATTACGGTTTCGATCTCCTTGAGTTAATGAGGATTCACAATGCAGATTTTGTGAACACGTTAAAAAAATGCTAGGCTTACGTGTAGCAGACAGATTGCTACGAGAGCCAGTAAGGGTGTATTTTGAAGAACTGTTTAGAACAAATAACTCTTTCTTGTGCATAATCTTTCTTCACATTGACAGGCAAATGTCAAACTGAATAGAAACCTCAGGAAATTTTCAGGGTTGACATCATCTTTTTCAAGTCCTTATAAAGCAATGAAGAAAACAAGCTGATTTTGATATGTTGAACTTCTGCAGGAGAAAGGGAGACTGTTGTCATCTGAGCAGCTTGATAACTTTATTTGTCAGTAAAGAAAGATACTGAAAGTTAGGAATTTTGATGGGGATTGAATGAGCTACTTGCCAGAATAAGACAGAGAGTGTGGGGTATTCCAGCGACTCATTCTGCAACATCTATATCTTTCTTGAACAAAACATAGGGATCTGTTTAAAACTCTTTAAGAACAGATTATGAAGAGCTTAAGAACTTAAGTTATTAATAAATAATCATGCGTTTGGCTTAACACGAGTGTAGACTGTGCCTAGTGAATCATTGGTGTGACTGGCTTTTTCGTGGCTATATGAGCTTACTGACCACCCTTCTGCAACCAAGCATGACTTGGTGTAGGGGAAGGGTTCGATGCTGTGGTATGGTGGTCAAGAAAGACTCAGGCTTACTGCTTATGGTGACAGGTTTTTTCTTTTAGCAGCTACTTCCTCCCACATCAGCAAAACAGCACTGATAACTGTGATAGACATTGCCATGGAGTTTGACACTGGGCAAGACCTAGGTGCCCCCATCCCTCAGCCAGCTAGATCTTCTTGTGATAAGTGGTAGATGATACCAGCTTGTGTTGCGCTCAGAGTTGGAGCCGAGGTCTGTACTTGCCATCTGTTACGACAGTACTGATCAGCAGTATCTGGTAGCAGTTAGTTGGTAGCACCAAGTTCCCACTGGCATTGCGAGAAAAGTGATGGCGTGCCTGGCTTATAAATAAGATCGTGCTATAACACATGCCTCCCCTTCCTGTTACACTTTGAGGTCTAATAACTGATCTGGGTCACAGCCTATATTTTTGACGTTTAATCTTCAGTTTAACAGTTCTCAAACTGATGTCTCAACTGATTTGGAAAACTGCAACTTGCTACTTGGTAGGCCTTATTTTAAGAAAGGGGCAGTTGGACACTGAGAGATTTAGCACCTAAACATAGGTATCTAATGCCATGTGTACTCCATCCTGGACTGTGCTTCCTGGCCTCCAGCTGCGGCTCCAGAAGGCTGAAGATGTCTCTGGATCCAATGTCAAACCTGCCAGACCTAGGCAGATGTCTTAGACAACCAGTCTGTCTCAAAGGCATATGTTTAGGCTAGTGACTCACTCTTTAAGTAATAGTAACATATACAACATTTCAAGGCAAAACAAAAATATTAATACACAGATAGTTTCTCCTACTTCATTGTGGTGCAATGAAGGGACAAGAATTTTATGCAAGGACTTTCATTTTTTAGAAACGCATTCTCCTGTTGAATTAAATGGATGATCTCCTATCATCTCCTATTAAGAAAAAGCAGGTTTTATTTGTCATTTATAAATGGGAAATAGCTTCTTTTATAAGAAGCTATTTTTCTAGTGTGATAGAAATCCTTGGCCAACTGTGCAGCTTTTCTTTTCTTGAGATCAAAACCAGGATGACAATGAGTGAACATTTGCCCAAGAAATTGGTGTAACCTCCAATCCATGGTAGACAAGTAATAAATTAGTTTATTGTTATTCTGTTGAAAACAGCCCATGTTGTTGTTCATATCCATATACTTTGTATTGTATTAGTCTACATTAATTTTCATCATTTTTGGACTTGTGGATAGTGCTGATGACTAATTTGTAGATTATGTGGTGCCATATTGACTTAAATAGACCGTATTTGAATGCTATTATGAGCATTTTCTAGTAAAATAATTCAATTACATTGACACTTAATGCTATTACAGTGGATAATTGACTGCAGATCAAAAACGTAACATATAAGAGCTACCTGGAACGTGCACAAAATCAGTTGGCTCAGCATTAAAGTTACTCACTGTACCTCTTTTTAAAAGGATGCAGCCTGAGGACCCATGTTCTGGTCTCTGCTCCTTCAGTAATCAGATGACTTTTAAAGGTGCAGCCTGCCTATATCTTAATAATGCCTCTCTCTGCCGAATCTTTTGTAGGATCATCTCAAAAAAGAGAGTCTCAGAAAGTGATGGAGAGGCACTCATTATTGTACAGAAAAAGTAGTACATAAAAATTATTTGCCTGCATTTGGGAAGGAGTGAATTCTTATCCCATCAAATTCAGTGGGAAAGCTAGCAGTGACATACAGCCAGAGCTTCATCCAGGATGCCTTCATGCCAGCAGAAGGGTATCCAGATCTCTGGAAGCCTTGTTATGTTTTTTTTTTTGTTGTTGTTGTTCCAGCATAAATTTCTCATTCAAAAGTATTTTTTGTTATATTTTTAGTTTCTCTTGCATTATACCAAATGAAGTAGTCACAAAGGATGTGAGATGAATTTTCAGTACAAAAACAAGTTAAGCTTGAATAGATTATGTCTCTTTACTTGAAAAAAGAGCAATCCATTTTCTAGCCTAATCAAAGTGTAGATGTGGTAAGCTAGGTTCTGGCTCTTTTAACCTCAGGATAATAGAAATAAAATTAATTTGATCAGAGCATGAGAGGAACAGTATATTATGCTGTAAAAATTGACATCCAGATTAATCCTCACTCCTGATTGATAAATTCCTCATGCTGGTTTTCTTGTTCATCAGTCTTACATACATGGAGGAGTATTTTTGACTGACTTCTGCGAAGTATTTGTCTCTGTTATAGTGTGGCTGGTTTTGTTTCTCCCATTTCACTATGATTCTACAAGATTCTGTGCATTTTCTGATAAGATGATATTCCTGTATCTCAGCTTCTGAACACCAGTACCTATAGGTTTGATGTCTTGGGCTTTCCAAATTGAAAATTATATCCTGAAATGTTTTAACTCCTGTTCTGATTTTTCTGACTCGTGCACCCTGCAGAAAATACCCTTAGTTTACAAACCTCCTGTTATGTACACAGTAAGGCACCGCTCAGATTAAATGAGGCCTGGGCTATATCTGCTCAGCTCTTTGCTGATCAGATGATTCTGGCAGCCATGGCAAACCAAAGCAGCACGGAAAAACTACTGGCAACCTTACATCCTTGTAAAGCAGTTGGGTAGGGAAACCAGAAGTTATAATGATCTGGGTAACAACTGCTCATGGTCTTTAGGAATGGAGAAAGTTAGAGAGTCATCAACTGATGCCAACCCTCCAAGTTGGAGAACAATACATAGTTGAGATGGTAGCACATCCACAGGGGTCCAACATCTTGCAGAACACTGAGTCTGATGTGAAGCCAGGCGACCAGCCTGGACTCGAGCACGTTGAGTTCCTGCAGTCGCATTCCTCCAAATCAATGTTGTTGGTCACAAGTGGACTGGAGGGGCAGAGCCTTGTTGGGTGTGAGGGTGACTGAACAGAATGTGCGAGTGTCATAGCATTGAAATCTTAGGGTAGAAGGCACTATATTCACCCAGTATACCCATCCCATTTTGTAAATAAATATTAGACTTGGCAACTAAGATGTATGTAACTAAGTGGTTCTTGCAGACACCCCACCCTAAATTTCCCTGTAATAATCACAAATATCAAGACAGGGCAAGTTAACCAGATACAGAAGGACTGAATGTAATAGTATTTGGAGCCACCATCGTCTTCTGACCTGCTGCTTTGCTGTTTCTACATAATTGGCTACATGCACTGACCTACCCACATGATGCCAAATTGGAGAGGAAATGTTTAAAGAGCAGCTTCTGATGGCATCTATGCAAAAGGTAGCAGTTCTTTGAAAAAGGGATCATGTATACTTGCCCTATCAAATCCTATCTACTAGAAAGGGTTGAAAATGTCACTTGCTTTGTCTGCTTTAAAAAAATATAGTATAAAAGGTTATGGTGTAAAAGTCTAGTATAATAAAACCCTTAGGACCGTCTTCTGTAATAAATAAGTGGGTAAGTTGCATTTCTTTGTCATTTCCTCCATTGTTTTTTTTCATATTTTGTCTAGACTGATTTTGCCATTATTTCTTATTTTGGTTCCACTGAAATCTGCAGTCTTCGTGTGAAGAGCAGATTTGGTAACTCCCTGAAAAGTTTCTAATTTCTTGATTCAGTTATTTGCTCACAAGGTTGTTAAGGCAGGACATGCACAAAACAGATTGCTCTCCCATTTGAGCTCTCATGGAATATGCTTTGGGTGTGAAATGAATGATTTTGTTTTGACTAGAAAAAAAGTTTTCTTTTTGACTAATCTGAAAGGTTTATTTTTATGTAGTCTACTGAAGAAGTTATTTTAAAAAGCCATTCTTTACCTCTCTGCTAATTGTTCATTTCCAAAGGAATGTGATTAGATTCTCATTACTCCTTAAAACAAAACACACTTTATTTCTGGATAAAGGTCTTTTTTATCTTACAAGAAAAACTTCATAAGAGGACCTTCTGTAGTGTAGGAAAATTGCTCCCATCCCTGTTCCCAAACTACGTGGTGCAAGTAATTCTGATCAATATCCCCCTGTAGGAGAGCCCTTACCTACAAGCAACTTGCTGAATTTGGTGAACCTTCAATAAACCTGGTTTGGTGTAAATTGGGTAGAAACGTCAACAGTAAGATTTACATAAAGTTTAAAGTGTCTAGAATTCCAGGGAAGTACATGTGCAGAAATCAGAACTGATTTGACCTGAATACATCACTCTTGTTAACTTGATTATGTGTTATGGAATCATTATTCAAGATGTTCATGTTCAAAACGTTTACAATTCAGAGAGAATTTTCCTGACAGAGCAAATAATTAACTGATAAGTACTTACACTTTTGACTGTATCCGTTGTTACTATAACCCCACTGAACTGTCAGCAAGTCTGAAAGGCAGCGAAATGTTCATTAATAATTACATTGGTACAGAAGGGAACTTTATAACAATTTTAAATGTTTTTATAAGTGGATCAATAATTAATTGTTTTTCTGGAAGGTGATCTAACACTTACTTTTATAGCATTTGAGAGTAAAAGAAGAAAATACAGGCCACAGTAGGGATGAATTTAGTTCGTTAAATGGCAAAAATACATATTTTGTATGCCCAAAACAGGGCTTACTGCTAAAGTTAAAAATTCGATGTGTAAGGCTGTCTGCTTTTATTCTCTACACAATCTTCTTTGCTGTATTGCCCCCAGATAAAGTACCGTAAGGACTCAGCCTGCACTGGGAGAGATTCTGTGAAGACAACAAATCTTCCCAGATTGGTATCTCACTAAAATTGGTACCCTTGTAAGAATGGGTACTACGATGTTTGGGGGGAGGCATTTTGTCTGGTTTCTGCCCTCCCCCAGGAGGAGCTTTTCCCCTGCAGACACATACTTCCCTGAAGTAAGTGGTAGGTTCTGGCTGGACTTGGCAAGTGTCAGATGTGCCAGAAAGTTTTTAAGGACTGAGAGGGTGTTATTTTTCCCCTACTCTGCTGTAGAGGACTTACCCCCATTAAGTAAGGGGGTACTGCCTTACTAATCGAGTTGAAGATGTCCCTGCTCATTGCATGGGGGGTTGGACTCGATGGCCTTTAAATGTCCCTTCCAACCCAAACTGTTCTGTGATTCTCATAATGCCATGTCAGTCTATTTGGGTTACAGCTGCGCTGGGGCTGGGGGTGAGCTGTTAGGCGGGTGGGCGCGATGCCCCAGCAAGCAGGGGTCTGCTTGCTCAGACAGCAACTGTGGCAGTAGCGTTGCAGCAGCACATCAGCCACCCGAGTAAATACTTGAGGTCTTTCCTGGGCTCGAACAGCTCGTGTCGGAGCTGACATGAACACAATTTCACTGCTGCCGAAATGTCAGTCGGAGCTGGCTTGAGCCTGCCTGTCCGTACTGCTGGTGCCCCTCCTGACCACAGTCCATACTCCTCTTGGTAGCTTGCGAGGAGTTCACTAGGCCTTGCCACAGGCTCATCATTTCAGTAAAAGTAGTAAAAATTCTTTACCTTTCTATATTAGTGGCCATGCAAATACGTAAATGTTGATTATATTAATGAGTTGTGTCAAAATAGGTTTTGAACGAGGACTTCAGTCTGTGCTGTTCCAGACGTGGAAGTTGAGTTTCTTGTACACTTTTACACAGTGCTGCACGCACAGCAAATCTGTGGTGGAGATTGATTTTTTTTTTTTTTTTTTTTTTTGATCTCCAAACCAATCTTTCTCCTTTCCTAGAGGGAAAATATTTTAACTGAAGAAAAAGAAAACAAGAGGCCACTTCATCCCCAGATCAAGCATTTTACTTCTCTCTGATCAGCATTGGCAGCTGTTCATTTTCTGCCTGAGTGACTTCAGAAGAAGTCATTTACCTTACAAGTGATAAATGCTATATGACACTTGCTTGTCTATATCTTACTAGCATTTAGTCTCAGCCTGACAAAACCCATCTATTTCCTTCTGGATCTTCTAGTAATATTTCATTGAACTAATTATTTATCATGTTTCTGAATTGGGCCAGAAAGCCCATCACCTAATAGAGACAGCAACTTTGTTGTGCCACACTCAGATGAAGTCACAAGGGAAAGACTAACCCAATCAATGATGTCACTGGTACCAGAGAAGGGGGTTTTCAAATTAAGCAACAAGTATTACTAGACAACAAGTCTAGTCTTTTCTGAAACAGATTGACTTTTATTGCACTGCAATTCATTCACTTACCATCTTACTTCCATTTTGGATGTACTTCTCAGTCCGTAAGTATGCTTTGCCACGTGGGCGCAACAAATAGAAATTAAACACAGTAATTTTAAGAGAGAAAAATGGGAGCTACTGTTTATTCAGAAGTTAAGGAGAATAAGGTTTTTCTGCTGTTTTTCTTTTTAAGTGAAAATTTGCAAGACTGAAGGCTCTTTCAACACCATTTCGTTTTGATTGCTGCTTTTTGTGGTGTATGTAAGACTACAAACTATGGCTGTGAATGTTAGTTACAACGTAGAAATGAGTAGCACCTCCAATAAACATGTTGTGCATAAATGGATTAAAGATCTGCATGTTCAGTTTTGTACTTAGTAATACTCTGCTAATCTGTAATGCTTCAGAAGATAAGACATGCAAACACTAATAAATACACTCAGTGCTGTGGAGCAGCACTTTTCAATACTTGCACCACTGTAAGGAGAAAAGTAGTGTTATCAATAGCGTGGAAGAGTAATAAAACTGTAAAATATCTTGGGTAAATGTTTTCATCATATTTACAGGCATTTGGTCATAGTGTCTGAACTTGAAGGATTTTAAACAATGAAAACAGCTGTTTGTCGAGAAGGTGGAAGAACACATTACGCAGTCACTACGAGGGGCAAGTTTTAGTGTAAATGGACATAACCACCGCTGACAATAGATGCACATAAAATTTATTCCAGCTGAGAGTGTCTCTTTTTCCTCTGTCAAGTGAAAAGGGTTTTATTCAGAAAGAATGCATAGTGTAGCATTTAAGCATAATGCTTTTTAGCCTCTGCAGGAAATGTAGGTTAAAAGCTGAGTTCTAGAGAAGTGGTGAACTCAAATTTTTGATTGTTCTGAACCTTAAACCAAATGTATATTTGTGTGTGAACCAGCAAGGATGCAATAAAGCGTACGACCTGGTATACTTCAGAATATATTTCCCTTTGAAAGGTGAAGAGCAATGTGCTAATCTGATAGATGGAGGAATTTAACAGAAAGGCTCTTGCCAGGTGTTGCTCGGTTGGTTTTGAGTAAGTTGCTTCCGGGAAGTCACATCCTGACGACAGTTTGCTGCTTTTAAAACAACGTGTTTTCTGATTCCTGATAGAAATCGCTAACCTCACGGATGAACTATTCCAGCCTCAGTTCCTGTCAGTGTGTGCATTGTACCAGCAGAATAATGTGTCTGCGTAGCAGCAGGCTTGCAGGCCTTTGGGATTATGTTAACTGTAGCTATAGGCTTGGGGAGAGCAAACAGGGTGCCTCCTGCATCTCCTTCCAGGCACCCACGTACAGAAATATGAGCTTCAGTCTTGGCTTAGAGATTGCAATACTTTTTTTTTTCTTTTTTCTAAAATTTGAGCTTATTAACCCTTCAGTGTAGGAAAAGCTAGCATTTACAAGCCTCTTACACACCTCTAAATTTTTTAAAGAGGAGCCAGTGCAAAGCATGATGACCGGGGTTCAAAAGGGGCATTAGTTACGAAGGGAGTAACTTGGTAGATGAGGCTCATACATTACTAATTTTTGTGATTGTGTGACTCCATTAACAAGGGTAAAAGGACATTAAAAAGAGAAGGAGGATTTCAGTTAGTTTTTCAGGGTATTTTCTCCCTTTGTGAATGGCAGAAGTGGGCAAAGTGATGCATTTTTAGCATACAGGTGTTTGCAGGAGATGCAAACAAGTGAGCGGTACTACCAGTCCTGTCCTGTTATCAGTCCGATTATTCCTCACCTGACAACCAAGCACTCTCAGGGTTGTTGCATGCTTTCTAATGGTGCTTTCTCATATACTTCAGTCTAGAAAGCAACGGGAAGATTTTGGGATTGGATGGAGGAAGCTTTCAGCTTCAGATTGCTTGTTCCTGTACAAAGTACCTTGCTTGACATGGTTAGCAGACTCAACCAGTATGTACGGGTGTAAGTCAGCTCTTTCTGGGCAATGGAAGCCATTAGAATCGAATGCAGAGGGAGAACAGTCCTGTTTTATATCCTGAGTATTTAATGTATTATTTTCTACATAGGTTTTTTATGTGTCTTAGCATTCCCTGGGTTTTTGGTTTCTTGTTGTCGTTTCAACTCTTTCAGCACATCACACAGACGATACTGGTAAATTGGCCCCATATTAAAGTCACACAAAGTTATGGCATCAGAGTATACCTGAAAAGCTCATTATTCTCATTGTATGTGACAGTGCCTTTAACTGTGCTTATTTCTTTGCTCCAAAGTCCTTTTGAAGTTCCTCATAAATTTCTTTTTAGTTTAATGTAGTTAAGTTTATGCTGTTGGGTATATTCCATAATCTTGTTGTCCATTTCAGGGTTCAAATAATTCATAAAGTTGTATTTGACAATATTGGTTATTGAAATGACTTCCTATTAAGTCGTTTTCTTTTTAAAAGGCAGCCATTAATTATGCCTTTTTTTCTCTCTCTTAGGTTGTTATTAATTCAGAACTCATTATCCTTTTCTCCTTTTCTTCTGAATAATCTCTCACGAAAGGACTTGACCAACATTAAATAAATTAAAAAAAAAAAAGTCAATTCTGAATGTAGCTATAGGCTCCCACCTGTTTCCCATTTAAGAATACTTTGAAAGAACAGGTTACAAACTGTTAAGCCTTCTTTATAACGCCAGTACTCTGGTTTATTCAGTCTATATCTGTCACACTACTGTGCTACCCAGTCTTCGCTCAATGCTTTAGGGCTGGTCCTGCAGGTTGCTGGCTGAAGCTACCTCAAAGACTTTGTGATTTTACTGGTGTGCTGAACAGAGCTCTGCTTCATGGCTTGGGGAGTGTTTGAACCCTTAGCTCTTTGGTGGGGCAGTGAGAATTAATTTTATTTTTGTTTTGGAAGACAGAGCATCTGGGAATAGCTTGCCTTGCTCCTTACTATTAAGAGCTTTTTTTCTTGGCTCTGCTCCTTTTCCTTTATAGTCTTCAGGCACTCAAAAAACTGCCTGGCCCTGGGCATTTAATTTTTCAAGCTGTTGTGTAGATTTGTGTCTCTGACATCATGCTGTAATTTCTTTCTAAGTTTGGACAATCCTCTTATAATTAATCTAGATTGTTTAACTCTTTGTCATCTTGATGCCTTTCATTTCTGCCTTTATCCTTTAATAGCTAGTCTACAAAGGACTGATTTTCCTCCAGGCATTTATTCTCCCAGCTGACACAGACCCAGACCTGTAGGCCATAGACCAGCCTTGATACGAAGCAATCACTTTAAGTTTTCTTTAATGAAATAATGAAACATTATTAATGAAATGAACAATGAAATGAACAAAAAACCAGGAAAGTGCTACTGTCCTTCTGCTTAGGCAGAGATGGGATTTGGCTGCCATGAATTTGAGTCCAGATTGTTATCTATAGCTCCCTTAACATGCATCCCAGAATATTGGTTAAGAAATCTGATCCTTTCTCATTCTGTCATGCACCAGTAGACATTTTCGCAGCATATCATTGACTTATGCATAAGTTCCCCATGCCATATTTGGTGCCATGCCAGACTTCATGGCACAGTTTTGAGCTAAATGTTAATACATAGTTGGAATCTGGTTATAGCTGGCAAATACGGTTATTTCCCCTGCTATCATAGGCATCTGGTTCTTGTTAGGTGATACCTCTAAATACTCAAGCCTACATCATCAACAGTATTAATGCCTGAGCCCTTCATAAAGCCTGTGAAAACAGTTTCTATTTGTTCTTTTGCATTGTAAGTAATTTTTAAGATGCCAACGCTTACACCAGAATTTGCCTATGCGCATTTGGCCCCTTCTGTACTTCTGTGGTGGAGGAGGTGGGGTTAAACACATTTTATGTATCTCACAGTCTTTGTGTGCGTATTCAGTGGGCATGATGGTGTTGGGTTGACGATTGGACTTGATGATCTTAGAGGTCTTTTCCAACCTTAATGATTCTGTGATTCTATGATCCTTCTTTTATCATTCTTGGGACACACTCTGGCTAGCTCAATCACAGGAGCACAAGTGGAGATAGTGAAAGAGTCAGCCAAACCTGGGCAGACTCTGCCCTGTCCAGAGAGAAATCATGAGAGAACATCTTCTCTACCTCTTCCTCATTTTCTGGAGATCTCTGGACTGGAGAGAGAACAGGAATACCATTGGTGTGCTGTGCATCAAAAACAGGAGAGCAGGCAGGTTGTGAAGTGTCTTATTGCCACCACAAGTAGAAGATATGCCAGCATGACTTGGGAGTGTTAGATTTACAGTTGGACTCGATGACCTTAAAGGTCTTTTCCAACCTAAATGATTCTATGAATCATTAGGACTTCCTGGGATGAATACTGACTTACTGAAAAGGGTTTTCCTGTAAGCTAGGTGTCACATCATCCTTCCGCACTTGTCTGGCACTATTTCTAGCCCACAGTTTTTGTTTGCCCTTTGTTTCCATTCCTGTCACCTTTAAGAAACATCCATTTGTAATCCATTCTGTAAATATCAGGCATGATTTTGATTTTTAGAGGATTTATTGTAGCCCTAGTGATTTCTGCTGTGGTGCTTTTGATCTTGATTATAGTTTTAGTTATAAGATTAATAAGTAGCAGCTTCCATTGATAGATTTTTTTTTTGTATTTATGGATGCTATAGCTATATTTTCTCTATTTAGCTCCTTTTAACCAACCTACTGAAAGCTTTAAAGGTTTAAAAATTAGCCATCTGAAATTCATCACAGCTGCTTGTCCTTGATGGTTGTTGTCTATTAGTTTTTCATGCACAATTGCATACTCACTGCAATGGCAATACAATACTTTCCCACATTATATAATATAGAAAGTGTTGCAGTTTCTACATCTTGCACAAGATGTAATTAAGAACAGCTTTCATTCTTTTATGCTGCAGGATTCTCAAACAGAGTCAACATTTTTCTTTAAATTGCCTTCGGTATGTTCTTTAAATACCTGATTCTGGGAAAGATGAGGTAAGAGAGGTTTGATAAGGTTCCTTTTTCTCTGTGAAGCTAATTTGCCAACAGTATATGCACAAGGTTTCCTGGAAAAGTTGCAGTTCGCTCAGTCAGTGGTGTATTTCCAGTAAGGTAAGGAATAAAGTCCCTTCAAACTGTCACTGAGTGACAGGCTTTGCTTACTGTAGGCTGTGTGACGAACAGAGGGAGGTATTTTAGGCTGTGATTTTGAACATTGGCATGGTTGTGTGCAAGAAGCTTTCATAAGAGTAGCAGAGTATTCCTTTTCCATCTGGTATATTCATGTTTTCATGATAATAAATAAAATGTGTGCTTTCAAAATGGGAAGCCATTTGAAGTAAGCTATGTCTAAATATTTCCAGATGACAAAATGCATTTTTCAGACCTTGAATGAAAATTGCATCAATAAATATTTGTATATACAGTATAGTGGCTGAATGTTTAACTTTGTGAACTTAAACCTATTTTTGCCCTCTGTAGCTTAGTAGATTGAAAGATGAAACATTCTTAAATTACTTTTTAAAATTCACTTATATACTCAGAATAGGCCCCTATACTATTTAAATGACTGAAGCATTTACATTTAAGTAATCAGTAGTTCCCTCTTGTTAAAAGTTGTAGAAACAGTGTCTGAAAATGACAGAAACAATTAAATGAAAAGTTAAACTCTCTAGTAAAAAATGAAAACCTATGTGCCCAGCTATGCGTTACAGATTGGGGGCTGTAAAACAAATAATATCTTTCAAAGATTTGATTTGGTATGTGCCAGTTACCCAGTAGCTGCTCTGCGTTACGCTGGCCTACCTTTGGCTTAGAAATACAGCACTGACTTAATCAAATCTCTGTACTAGTTCTGTTTTTGAGTTGGTCAACTGCAGACAAAGACCAAGGCGAAAGGCTCTGAAGCTGATTATGTCTATTTAATTACCTTGAGAGTCATTGCTTTCTCTCTTTTTAATTAAGCTAAGGTAATAATGAAATCTGTTTGACAACTGTACTCTAAAAGTTATCAGTTTGTTGCTCATCTATTTGATAAATGAACAGGTAGAGGATAATTAGTTTCATGCCTTTTGCTAGTTCTCAGAAATGAAAGAAGGAGGAAAGAGGTTATTTAGAAAGATGTGTTAGAGTCTCTCTTCTGCAAAAATATACAGAGAAACTGTATGGAATGGGATTTGATTTGTTGAACCTTTCAACCAGCCAAAAAGAAAATCCCCATAACCTAACAAGCCATCTAAATTTCCCACACTCTTGCTGTCCATGAGACATCAGAATATTTTTACAGGCTAGGAATTCAATTGCTGTAGGGTGTTAGGAAAGAGCCATCGAATGAGGTCTGCAGACAAATAAAACATTAGTTTTCCAATATTTTATTTTTATTGTTAGTAGGTATGAGGACGTTGCCTTAATATGATCATTATATGCACATGGTACTAAATGTCACTATGTGGTGTTTAATATTTAGATTAATGACTGAAGAAAGTCAGGGAGCCAGATCAAACAATTTCCTTTCAAAGTATTAATGTGACATCAATATTAAATTCCAACCTGTGCCTTATTAACACGGAGGTGATTCCTATGAGAGCTTCCTGGTAGCCAGGCAATGTGCAGTACTTTTCATGATGCAAGGTGGTGCTAGATCATGAACCATGAAAGTATAAATATACAAAGCACGCACTGATGTTGGTTTTCATACTTACGTGCATACTTTTGCTACAGTGAAGTGGCATTGGACTAAACAAATTAAATTGACAAGAGATCTGCAGTAAAACCTGTGTAGATACTTACTGTGATCACTGAACCTATCATGTCCTTGTGGAAGTCTCCGTGAATGGCTTGAGGGTAAATATATTAGTACGTTGGGAATAACCAGGAGGATTTAAAGTCACTGTGACCTTAAATATCTAAAGGAGTAGCAGCAGTTTAGTAGAATGTGAACGTATCAACATTCAGATTTGGTTTTTGCAGCCTTTGTCCATAGCATGGGTACAGAGCATTAGGCTTGTGCAAGATGAATGGGAAGAATGTTTCCTTATTGTGATTTATTTATAAATGATAATAAATATTATATCAGCTGCCAGTTGTGCTTATTTCTGTATCTGATCTTGCTAAATAAATATTTTATTAAGAAATAGATATTAAGAAAAATGACCTTATCCTTTTTTGTCTTTTACTCTGCTGGATTGGCTGTTCACCATTTACTTACTCTGGTATTGTGGGTCAGCTAGGTTATGCAGCTCTAATATAAAGCTCTGGAGTTTTATAAGTCCTTGCTAATTTTGTCGTCATAAACATATTATCTAAGATAACTCTTCCTGGGCTAGGAGAATGGTGCTTCACACCTTAGGAATTTCAGAAGCAGAGCAGAGAGAAAAACACGACTTAGATCAGAGACACAGTTATGAAGTTCCTTCAGTTTTGCTCCAGCATTTTTCCAGGTCTGGATTGCTACTTTCTCCATGCTGTGGATCAGGCTGCATTCCTGTCCCGCCTGTAATGGCAGGCTGGAAGAAGCACCTGCTAAGGACTGTTCTCTACCTTGCGTTGTTAATGACAATGAAGACCATTTATTTCATTGCTGGTGTTGACTTTAATGGGTAAATGATGTTGATTGTGATTTGGCTGCAGGTAAACAGATGTTTGCATGAATATGTCCTGAAGACAGAATTATCGATACACGTTTGTTAGCATGGGAAAAAAATCTGACTAACTTGGCCTATTTGGAGCAAATGTTTTGGAGTACTTGCTCGTACTGTTCACTCAAATCTATCTACCCAGGCTCTGCGCTTGAGTACCTCTGCAGTCTTTATAACTTCAGCTTCTATGCTGTATTTTCAATACATTAGTCACACCAAAATATCCAAAATAAAAATAAACATAAATCACCTGGTGTGTCACTTCAAGACAGAAGAGAATCTTTGAAATACCGTATCTTAGATATCTGATTTCACTAACTGCCTTTGAAAGACTATACTTTTTTGCTTCCACTGGTGTTTCAAAAACATCCAAGTGACCCTGGAATCCTGCTGGGGAAAAATGGCATTTTCCCAGCAAGGTACAGTGTTCCTAGGGGACCCACACAGGATACATACTCTTTCATCTCTCTCTGAAGACACTTAGACCTATAGTTTATAGAGCTAGTTCGGGGTTTTGTTTTTCTTATTTTTCCCTTTTTCTTTTCTCACAATATATTTCTTGTTCTGAGAGAAGAGCACATTGTCTCAATTCTTGCTGGTTCAACAGAGCAAGCTGGTATTTTCAAGGACAGATCATTAATTCTTGGTGTATCCTGCTAAATTTTGCATGCTAATATTACCAAACTCTCCAACAGAGATGTTTTGGAATCCTTTTCTCAACTGCCTCTGTAACACTCAGGAATCATTTTCTTCCATATGATTCATTTGTTGTTGCCGGGTTATGGGGTTTTTTGGTGGGTTTTTTTTGTTGTTGTTGTGATGGTGGCTTTGTTTTCTCCTACTGTGGGTATGTATTTTAATCAGTCTTACTCCTCTAGAGAATTGTAGCTCCCATTCCTCCCCAGGTGTAGCTACCTAGAAACCTTCAACAAATTTTTGATTCCTAGAGCAGACTGTTTCCCTATCTGCACTTAGTATTTCATAGCTGTAAGTCATCCAGGCCATAACCTTGTGAGTGATTTCCCAGACATAGCTACCAAAGAAGTGTTCTTGATGCTGAAGGCACATGGCTCTTCAAACCATAAAGTTATGAGGAGGAAGAGTTAACCAGTTCAATAGCTTGAACCATGTGGTCATGCTGTAGTGTGTCTGATGTCACCCTTTTTAGAAATTACCTGAAAGTCTTTGGAGAGAAGCGTGCACAATAGAATAGAGAATAATGAAAAACAGATATTTCCAGGGAATCTGAATGCCTGTGGTTCTCACTGCCTTCAGTTTTGCTGTTGGAAGCACTGAACTTTAACCATCCAATTGTTTAGGTCTTCTATATTTTTTCCCCATCCTCTTTAATAATTGGAGTAAAATAAATAAAGAATAAAGTCGTGAATATTTTTTTAAATTAACAATTTCTTTTAACATACTTGAGGGGTTTTATTATACTTGCTCAAAGTCAAATTCTCCTTTCTGCAAAAAGCAGAAACACTGCAAAATGAAACACACTATTTAAATTATTTTATGTCATGTTCAGAGATGCTTAGGTATCAGCTTAATCTCTTGCACAAAGGGGAATTAAATCTAGCAAGACACAGAAGACAAACTAGTTTCATTTTGCTTTGCTATGGGTAGTCTGAACATGTGCTCCATGTATCTTTTGTTGTTTCTGCAAGAGGTCAGTTTTGGAAGTGTTTGCTCATTTCTGATGCTAACTCAGTCTGTAAACCATGGGTTTTCCAGAAACTGATGATCTTATGAAGTCCTAGTTCCTACAGATGTGTGTCTTTATGAGAATCTCAGCTGTTGTTTAAAGGCGGGTGTTTGTGTATCACTGTCATTATGTTGGAAGCGAATTTGGAAACACGAGCCCTGCTGTCCAAAAAACTCCAAACAAATATGCAAATCTATTTTCAATCCAGTCTTGTAATTGGGGGGGTGTGGTTCATGATTTCTGAATGTTTGAGTTAACGATACTTATTCTGTCTTATACACAGAGCCTAAATAGTGAAAAGTCTTCATTGCTGAATTTCTACTGTATATAGTTATATTTATAAAAGACTGGCAGAATCCAAAAAAAATCTTTGCTTACTGGTGTAACTTTCTATAATCAACCACTGACTGATGTTATGAATAAGTGCTAATTGCAATGGTACTAGAAATACTAGCAAGGATGAAGAAGAAAGCAGTGGTTCACCCAAACTTACTCTTCTCTCTGGTTCCATTCACAGACCAAAATAGAAATTCTGCTGCATTCAAGGGTCTCTTCGTTGGTTGTATCACTGATGCCTTGCTCTAGTAATGTAAAATTGTGCTTTTATTCCTTCAGTCTGAATGAAAAGACGCCTATAGAACAACTCGAAGTTGTGGAACTACATTCTGAATTGGATGCCAAAGCTAGATGGCTGATGTCGAAATCAGTGTTTGTTTCACATGGTGCCAGAATTTTACAGCCATTTCTCTTCCATGTCCTGTAGTTTTCTGGACCTTGATATTTCATACTTAGATTTTACAATAATGATATTATAGTTTGTATCTGTACATAAAGCTATGATGGTTGTTTATCCAGTGTCTACATGAGTTAAATTTCTTCTCAAGATGATGTTCAGGGGGTCCTATAGACACAAAGAAATCCAAGTTCTCATTATTGTTCCTGTAGAATATGAAGCTGCACCAAAGAAAATGCCAGATTTTATTCTGTTCTGAGTATCTGCAATTGGTTCTAGACCTGCTATTACATGGGGAAAATTCACCTTAAGAATTTAAATGCTCCATGTCTATTAATTGTTCTTTTTCTCCACTACACTGGTAAACTATTTACTCAACCAAATTATGCTAATTTTCTTTGGAGTGGAGGGAACCATGTTTATTAGGTGATGCAAGATCTAAAACTTGCCTGTGTACTTACGGATCTGAAAATCTGCCTTTAGTCTCTTGGGTGACATCAAACTCAGGTCACCGCTGTCAGGAGAACTGCTGAGATGCCTTTTCCCAGGTTGTCTCCACCATCTTTAAAACATCTTTACACTTTTCTCCCCCCTCCCCTACCCCCTGCCCCCAGTTCTTGTTATTGTGTTTCTTTTCAGACATCTTTTCTCTTGACTGATCATGGGTAGAACTCCTACCCTTGTTTTTACACAGCCCTCTGGTTTTGTACCTCTTGGCAAACTTAATTTCTTAAATATCCATCTCATCTATTCTTCGTCTTTTTTCCTTTAGATATGATGCCCAGAAATACAGCTCAAGGACTATTTCTCCTAGGCTGGTATAGGAAAACACCTGTGCTCTTGTTTTTATTGTGGAATCTCTTGGCAGTGCAAACAGCTAGGCTCTTAAAGGTAATGAAATGAAGGCTCTGAGTCTGCAGCTAATGACAAAGTTGCAGAATTTGCATTTTTTTTCTTGTGTCTGCTTTTTCCCCGGGTTCCTAGATTTTTATCTCAAGTCCCAGTTTGGATGACTTCTGGCCTCACGTAAAATATTAATTAACCAGCGTCACAAAGGTTCTGTTAAATACAACAGAGCTCTTCTGAAACTTGGTGTTAGGGTTTTGGTGTTTGTTTTTTTTTCCACCACCCCTGCAAGAATCCAAGCAGGACATTTTTGATTTTACAGAAAAGGAAGCTAAACCTCCTGTTGCATCTTCTTCCAGTAGGCACCTTGCAGTAGTACCACGGGTGGTGCTCAGGTTGTGCAGTCACAGTTATACCTTGAGCCCAGGACTCAGCCATACTGACGTAACCCACAGGGATGCTGCAGACACAGACCGAAGAGGCTGTTACAGCAGATCAGGACAACAAGATGAAAGAATCATATCAGATTCTCAGTGCCAGTGTCTTCTCTTCACCCAGGCTGTAAATACCTCGCCCTTATTTGCCCTGCTTTGTTATTGACAGAGAGCAAACACAGCTGGGGCAAGGGGACGAGATACGTTTGGGGAATACGTGAACGCACTGAACCATCCTTAATTGTTAGTTACCAAAGTGGGCCCGCGACAGTTATTTCTCCAACCAGAAACTCGGTTTGCTTTGTCTTGTTTTAAACTACAAAATTACTCAGCATTAACAATGATGTGCATACTGTTTAACTAGAGAGAGCATTAAATTAACTTTTCTTCTTGAAACACATGTTGTATCTAACATGAAAGGCGTATTTGCCTAGAGCTTAACTGGTACCAATAGAAATAACATAGCTAATTAATGTCAGCTCATAAAACTAACGACTGTGTTCTTTCCAAGTGGCAGCATCAGTTCATTTGGTGGCATGTGCAGTGCCTTTGCTTGTACTCACTTGGCTTTTAATTTTTTTCTAAATCAGACATCCTGTCCAGAGTTTATGCTTTATGTTCTTCATCTGGCAATCCCAGAAATCATATGTTCTCTCCAAACGAACCCAAATCAGAACTAGACAGCTATGATTCATTCCGTATCTTTTTTTTTTTTTAATTCTGTATGCTGTTGTATTTCAGTATCATTTCTCTTTGAATCTTTTTACAACTCTAAAACCAGTATCTTTCTGTTTTCAATAATCATTAGGGTAGATCTGTTTTATGACCAAGCTTGTAAAACCTCATCTTGCAATTTGTATGCCTATGTCAGCACTTACACAGTACAGGCATTCATAGAGAAGATCTAGAAAGTTTTTCAAGGCGTCTTGTTTTTAAATGTCAATGTTTATGCAAGTGATTCTTGCCCCCTGGGATGAACTCTGTTAAATTCAATTGAGTTCCTATAAAGCTAAGAATACACTTTCCTTTGCTGTGGGGCAAATGATGATGTTAAAGCTTCAGGCTCCTGGCTATACAAGTCGCCAAAAGCAAAATTCCAGCTGAGTTCCGTGATATTATCCCACCTGAAGCCTAAAACTACTATTCAGTTAGACACTGAAATATCACCGAATATGTGGATGGAAAGAGAAGTAGTCATGAACTTGTAGCAAGAGAGGGAGAAAGGAGGAAGAAGAAAGACTGTGTTCTTAAAAACTCAAGAGTTGCAAGGATGGGAAAACTGAGGCCTGCAAAGACATATACAGCATTTGTGTCTGCAGCATTGGCATGGTTTGGTCTTTGCAGACATGTCAAGCATTTGGCAACTGCAGTTTGAGTCAGTGGAATAGCATCAAATGACTTGTTCACCTGAAAGACCTGATGTAAAGCAGCTGTGAGAACTGGTATTCCCTGCTAGGACAATAGCAAATTAAGGAAAAAATGTAGAGGATATTGTAAGGATGTTTAATTCAGTTAGAAAGGATCATACCTGCTGCTTCGGTCACATAGTGTTGCCTTACTATAAGTCCTAACCAGAAACATATCCCTGCAAAAAATCTAACCTATAAAAGAGTAGGGGTGCTTTTAACCCCACCTGATAGACCCAGCAGAAGGGATACATCAGAGCTTCACCAAGGTCCACTCTTCAGCCAATTACTAATACCCACTCTGTCCCTAGTATATGTATTGCTTGCAGTGCTGCTGTTCTCACTCAAGCCTTTGGGGATTCTGAATCCCATTTTTTTTTTTTTTTTTTTTTTTTTGTGGAGGGGGCCAGCTGCATGCCCCTGCTATTGCTGGATCCCTTTTTTTTTTTTTTTTTTTTTTTCCTGGAGCAGTGGCACAGCTGCATGCCCCTGCTATGGTACTATTCCAGTGCTGGTATGTACATTAGCTGCTGTCAATGGCTGCACAAAAATCAAAGGTAACAGGTCCACAAAATACCATTAATTTATTAGCCACTCCCCATTTTCAGATTTCTCTAGCAAACTGCTGCATTATATACGCAAGCCTGAAACACTTGTTTGCTCTACCTTCATGTGCAGCCTCTCTTGCTTTTCATGCTCTCTTGGTCCAGCACATGTGATCTCAGGCTGTAAATTCCCACTAGGGAAGTCTTTCTCTGTGGAAGACAGTAATGGTGTTTGTTTGCAAGCATGTTTGGCTGGCTTGACTAATCAAAACAGTTTGCTTAAAATTAGTTGAAAATAATATGCATGGAAAGACAAAATACTCCTCTAAACTAGGATTGTACCAAGAAATTTCATCATCAGTCAGCTCGATCTGAGTTGTTACAGGTTTCAAAAATTAGCTTAAGTATGCAGCATAAAATTGTTCTTCTGAGAGCAATAGCTGTAACTTTAGCTGTAAGGAGAAGAGGTGGATAGGCTTTTGGCACTGGCACTTTTAAATGAGGAAACTCATTTAAAAAGCTTCCTTTGGTAGATGTAGTGCTGAGGTCTTCATCTAGGACATGTAATCCTTTTAAGAGACTGTTTTTAAAATAAGTTAAAATGGGCTTTGGATTATATTTTACACAGTATCAGGGAAACAAGTAGCACTATATTTGTAGCCTTGGTGTACTTTATTGGTAATCATAGTTCCTCTGATGTTGAAGGACTTTGTGTGAATAAGATCTCTCCAAAGGACTGCACACAAGAAGCAGCTGCTGAAAAGAGTTACAGTGGCTTCAGCAACCATTTGTAAAAAAACTTGGGATGCAAGAGGTATAGAATCAGGCTTCAAGGTACTATTTCAGCCAATGAAGGAGACGACTCCACTCCCATAATGAAGCAAACTGTTCAGTATTTTTCTACTCCGTGCAGCATTCCATTCTGTGGAAGTCAATTTTAAGAGATGAGAGTGGCTAAATTCTGTTCTGATGAGTTTTCTGCCTTGTAGTCTATAAGGAGAAGGGGATAGAAGAGGGAAAGGACTAAGAGTCCATGGATCTCAGCTATCCTTTTCCCAAGCATGAAAAGCCTTCAATGCCTGAACAGCTATATGCACTGAAATGTACCGGCTTCTCACTTTTCCCGGGGAACTTGTAATAGTATGGAACGGAGTTGTCACCAGTCCTTGTCTTTCTGGGTGCTAAAATAGACAACACAAGGAATCTCGGTCTTCCCTGCCCCGTGCAGCTACCCTAAAATGCGAGGTGGCACTTTATTGGCGACGTTTGGTCTGCCGATGGGATCAGTCTGGCCCTACTGGACCCTCTTTGAGAAGGAGTAGGAATCTTGCTGGGCTTGCACCCCCCCATCTCTGTGTTTCCAGCTGCCCTACAGTAGCCCCAGCAAGGTGCTATATCAATATCACAGTGCAGTACCTCGTGGTCTTGCGGCTCTCTTGTGGCTTATTTGCCAATCCTGCTTCATTTTCTGAAAATGAGGTATGAAATGGGAGTTCTTCTGTCTGACGCTGACGGGGAATCTCGCTTTGGCCCTCTGCTCTCTTTGAGGGCTGATCGCGGAGCGTTCCCACCGCAAACTTGTCTCACAAGGTAGAGGGAGAAGGAAATCTGTGCCACCTTTTCATTTCTGTGCTGGATATTGCACTCCTCTAGTGTGGTGTTCTCCGTTTGGCAGGTTTCTCCATTTCCCAAGAAGTTTATTATTAGCTGCGTAACTACTGGGGAAGAACCGAATGCCTTATTTTCATTTCACTGAATATTCCAATGAAGTCAGCTTTTGCTGCCAGTATTTATCATCTACATTTTCCTCCTTGCATCATGCTTAAATCGCTCCACCTTGATTTTGTTGTTTGGCATATATTTATTTATTTACTTGTTTACTTAAAGCCTTATGCCATTAAGCAGCCTGCCACCAAACCAATAAATGGGTAAAGAAATAAATGTGTTAAAAGAAACTGTCTGCACTGCGATTTATGCAGCAGCAGCTGACTGTTTCAGGTTCTTAAGAGCTGCATCGTAGCTTTGAAAGTGATGGGCTTAAACAGTGAGTTGAGTTTCCTTGATGGAGCTGACCTCCAGGAATCTCCTCCTTTTCAACCGCAAGAATAAAAACTTTTCTGAGTTTCAAAGTTTGTCTCTTTCTTTAGTTTTCTTTTCCTTTCCTAAACTGCTCTTGATAATGTTAGAAGGCTGGGACCTTAAGCAACTTATTTTTATATCATTTTACAGTTCTGCTTTTTCTTATGCTCTGGCTTTTTGACAGATTTGCTATGGAACTGGAACTACCTAAGCTTGCTCACTCGACGAATCACTTTACCTTTTTGGATCTCAAGCTCTGTTCCGCTCTGTCCCTAATCACTCCTTTCAAAAATTAAGAACCTGGCAGTAAAGATGCCTCAAAACCATGATTCTTAAATTTCATGTGTAACAAAGTATATGTAAAGCTGTACTCAAGTTCAGCCTGAATGAGTAATGACCCAAACACACTTTGTAACTCTGAGCTATGCCTTTCACAAAATGGACTGTAAGGAGAAGTGGGAAAATAAAATCAAGGGCTACTTTATTTCCACTTGCTGCTTTCATTCCATTCATAAGGAAAACAGCCCTCTACTTTATTTATCCAACTTTTGAGCAATTTAGAGCCAATGTAAGTAAATGGGAGTTGC
The DNA here is from genome assembly GCF_000687285.1 of Phaethon lepturus. Classification (NCBI taxonomy): domain Eukaryota; kingdom Metazoa; phylum Chordata; class Aves; order Phaethontiformes; family Phaethontidae; genus Phaethon; species Phaethon lepturus. The sequence continues at coordinate 28,445 of NW_010514146.1, forward strand.
TGCAAGTAGAGCATCATTCAACCATTATCTAGTTATAAAACAAGTAGGAGCTAAGAAAGTATTCAAAATGCAGGTGCAAAAAACTCAAGAGCCAGAGTAGGAATTCTGTTATCCAATCTAGCTCCCTAGTCTCCTGCAGGTGCTCTGAGCTTATTCTCAGTGGGATGATTTGACTGAAAACCAGTTAGAAAAATCATATACGTGCCACAGTCCTACACGGAGGTACAAAACACTACAAACACAGAGTAACTGGATATTGCTCTGTGATTAGCCTTCCCTGTCCCAAGTCTCTTGGTGTTATCTGAAAGATAGTTTTCTGGTTTCACTGTCTTCAGACAGGAGTTTCTTCAGGGGACAGCACTACGCTAGCCCCTTCAGCCGAGTTATTTTAACAGCAGCGTACTAGGATCAGAAATAACAGTTAGTGTGTCATATTGTGTGTTGCTGGTCGGGCAGCATCAGCCAGCCTTGTTCTAAGATGCTGTGAGCTTTCACAGTCATCCCTGAAGGAACAGGGTATCAGGAGCAGGTGATGAGAATTCTTACACGGTAGCACATGTCTTAAAAGCATGTAGCCCGGTTTGAGCTCTGGCCAGCACATGGAGCAAGATGTTTATAAAATGGGGTGTGAAAGAAAACTTTAGTGTACTCATGTTGAATTGAGATGCTCAAAAGCTACTGGAGAGGAGCAGAAAAACTGATGGTGTAGGATATGCTTAGATAGCTGCAGCTGGGCAGTGGCAATAAACTTGAGGCTAGTACTAACTACCTGAAATAGTAAAAAGCTACTAGGATGGTGGGAGCCTTTTTTCCTGTGAGAAATGCCCCCTTACTGTGTGATTACTGAAAAACTGACTTTGCAACTTGTTCTTCTGCAGCAATATGGATGGAGGATAAGTAGTTCCAGGCTTGGTCCTCACCAAGTTGAGGAATTACCAACTACTATTGCCATTTTTTCTGAAAAGCCCCTTACATTTTTTCTTTAAGTGGTTTGGTGCAACGTTAAGACACGCTTAGAAAACAGGACTCCAGAGAGGACTTAGAGTGCCAGGATGCTTCATACCTGAATTCAAAGTATCCTAATGTGACTACCCTTGATAGTCACCCTAGCCAAGAAACAGAAGAAAGGGAACACAACTTTCACTGTCTAGGGAAATCTCTGTTTTAAACCAGGGTGGCTTAAGTGGCAGGGGAAGGTTAGCTCGCATTTTTTGAAATGTTTTCTTGAACTTAGGTGCTTCAGTGCATTGTCAAGTGCCAGCTGAGTGAATACTGCCTTCAGTGGCAGTAACTTTCAGCTGTACTTCTCAATGGTCTGTTTAGCTCAGATGCCCAGACACATGAGCAATATCTCAACTAATGTCAAAATTAGTAGCAGATGTTGTGATAGAGTCAGTGTTCAATTGCAACTGCTCTGAGATTACCAACACCCAAGTCTTCCCCTGTGAATACCTGAATAAACATCAGATACTACTGTTTTTTTCCTCTCCTATTTTTCCCCTTTGGGTAAACCAGAAGCCAAGAGCAGAAGATGTTTTGTATTAGGTGTGTATTCCACAGCCATTTGCTACAGTCACCGGGTTCCAAACGAGAGAGTGTTTTTAATGGATTTATTGTATCTATTTTTCTTATCTAATATAACGGTCCGTCTCTTAATGCTTTTGGTAAGCTTTCAAGGATTATATAAACTTTCATGACTGCAGTGTGGGATACAAAGACCATTCAAACTGGCTGTAAATGGAGGTCAGGAGAAATCTATTGTGGCACTGTGGAGCTCCCTTTAAGCTGATTTACTGAGCTGAGAAGTCGCAGGTGGGATGCTCACTGAAAGCTAGCTGAGGTTTCTCTGCATTGCGCAGTAGTTTGTGGATGCATACCTGAGCATGGGAAGTAATTTCTGCAAGGTTTGTTTAGCTTGCCTTTTTTTTTTTTATGATTCATTCATTATTTTTAACACCAGCATCACAGAAAAGGGGGCTGAACTCGCAGTAAAATAGCTCATGTCAGAAACTGAGTTTGCTACAGGCTTTCTGTATGATAATTAATATGTCATCTTACCATTTGCATTTGTTTACAATATAAGCACATACACAATGTAAAAATGAAAGAATAAAAGAAGGACTATTTCTGTGCCTGAAGGATACATTTTGAATGAGTGTGGGACATTCAACTACTGTGTGGCTGAAGTCTATGAATGTATAAATGACTAATGTATATTCATGCTGTCAGTAGCAATTGAAAGGCTCCTACTCTCCTGACCACAAAAAACTGCATTCTGGTTTTTGTTCTTCAATCATTGTGCCTTCTCCACTGTACCCACGGGGAAAATGGCCTTAAGACCCGCTGAAACAGAAAGGATTAGTGAAGTGGAGTGTTCAGAAGAATGTATCTCTTCGCCCTTTTTTTTTTTTTTTTCCTAAGTTATCTCAATCTGTCCTCTACATAAAGATAAAGCCTGTGATAGCATAAGCTCTACATGTACAAGGACACTCATGACTCTGGTTTCATACTCAAGGGTGCCAGGCCTGTTGGAATTACCTCTGACCATCTTTTTAATTGCGCTCCCACTGCTGCGTAGTTCTAAAAGCTCACTGCCATTTTTGGTTGGTTTTGCCATGGTGCTAATAAGAAATACATAAGATATAATAAGCAAAGCAAGCCTGTCCACCTGTTTCTCTTTGCACATTCAGGAGCCCAAAAGTAAAATCTAAAAGCCCATTGAAACCAGTGGTTTGACCATGAGTGATTTTGGTGAGATACGTCAAAGTTGTGTATTGACAGTGGATTTTAGTTGAAAATGCTTCCTTCATCTTATATTCCTACTTTAGAAAATGCTAGCAAAGGATCTGTAGCACCTAGGAAAGGAGTTGCATTGGAAGAAAAAGAAAGAAAAGATGAGGTGGGAGAGTAGTGGGATTTTTGGACAATAAAGACCATGTTATCTGCACTTGAACTAATGCATTCACAGTTGCAGTCATGACATGTGGGATGAGAGTGAAATGACCTTTAATTCAAGCAATTTGCAGGTAAAACTCCTTGTGAGTGAAGATGGAGGGTAAAGAAGAATTAAGCAGCCAGGCAGCTGGTGGATTAGATGGGAACAGTGTAATGGTGATGAAAAGTATCAGCACTGCCACAGGGTTGAAAAACATCTCAGTCTCAAAGTACTAAAGTCGCCTCAGGAGCCTTGAATAGTTTCAGGGATGAAGTGGGCTCAAAAACTGAGGTAGGGAGAGATGTTCATCATCAGTGACTGGCCTGGCTGAACAGGGAGATTTTG
>NW_010514147.1:0-16225 GCF_000687285.1 Phaethon lepturus
CATGGCTGCAATGTCGCAGTGCATCAAGGTGAGTAGGTAGGCGAGTGCCAGCGCACCCGCTCTGGCCTCCAGCCTCGCTACTTCCTTCTTGATGCTCCCTGTCCTCTTCCTTTGGGCCTACTCCCCACTTCCCTCCCCCCCTCCCTTGGCCTTTTTTCTCCCCTTATTTCCCTCTCTCTCTGCTCCTTCTTGTCACCCACGAAGCCTATTTCCCTGTTTCTAGGGCCACATGCTTTTTGGTCTGACCTGTCCTGTCATTGTCTGTCCTTCCAGTCTGTCTGTCTTTTTCCCTCATGTGAGACTTCTATATTATGACTTCATATATTATGGCTATGAGAAAGGAAGAACCCCCCCTTCCAGGTTTTTTTTTCCCCTTATGCCTGCCCTTGTACCTCTTCTGTGTCTGTGCTTCCCAGTCTACCTTTGCACCTTGTTAACAACCTCAGCTGCAGCAGTCCAAAGACTACCTGAAACTCCTTCCCTTCTTTGCAGAACTTCTTACTAATCTCTGCTTTGGCAGTTGGTGCTGTATTTCTTTCTTCGTGTACTCAATCCTTGTTGTCCCTGCCTTTCCCAAGTTAGAAAAATTTATTTGAGGGACAGCCAGTAGGCAAGGAGGGTTTAGGATTGGAAGAGAGTGATGTGTAGGAAAGACTTGGCTGTCATGTGATTCCTTCCTCTGCCTGCCTTTCCTTGAATGTCATTTGGCTGATGTTGCCTGGTAGATGAAGAGACTTCCTGTTGTGGTTCTGCAGGGGGAGGGTGCTAGTCAGAATGGCTGATGCTGGATTTGTTTGGATTAGTGGAGGCTGGTTGGTTGGTTTCCAGCTTGGCTGAGGAGCTGGCATGTTCCCTCTATGTGTGGTTGTTTTGATTCTGTCAGTGGGTTGACCCTTCTTGTGAGAGCAGAGGGAGAGACTGGGTTCTGCTGCTTACATTGTAAGAAAGGAAGTTATGATGACTTCTGCTTTATGGCAGCAGAAATAAGGAATAAGATGGTAGCTTTTCTGTATCAATTCCCAGGCAGTCATATAAACTCCATGACTGGCTCTTTGACTCCTTCTAGATGGCAAACAAATCGGAGGAGACAAAAAATCCTAAATCTACTTTATTAGTCTGAATGACTAGTGCAGGTGAAAATACTAGTACTGTGTGTCTCATGTTTGGTCTTAAATTGTGTTGAAGATGGTCTAGTAACTGTTTCAGGTATGTGCTCCTTTGTAAACCAACAGGAAATAATGAGAAGTAATAATAATTTAAGGAGATCTGCGACAGAGTTCAATTGTTTTTGTTAATGTTGTATTGAACGCAGAGTGGAGCTGACAGGATTGTTGAAATTAGTCTGGTTTTGAATCGGTTTTCTGTTGACTTGAAAACAAAGTAATATTAACCAGTAAGTTTGTGGAATCTTAGGATCATGAAGAAGAACACTAAAACATTAATACTTCTGGAAGTCATACCTGAAACACCTATTACTTTTGTATTATCTTGAGCATCTTCCTTTGCATCTAGACCCTTGCTAATATTTTCAGTGAAAGAATTTGATGATAGCAGCAGTTGGAGCTGGAACAGTGGGAACAACAAAAGTCTGTTTTGGGAAGTATTTGTAATAGACACACTTGAGTAAATTGGGTACAAGAATATTGAACGGTCAGGTCCAAATCTGAATTTGAGTCTGGCAGGAAGTGTGCAGAGTACTGCTGCTTCTAAATCCAGATGCTGTTGTAGAGGTCTTAAGAAGAACTGTATGTTTTTATTTACTGTGTCATTGTTACTTAACATTTTGGATATGATGTGTCATGTGAAAATGGTAGAGAAGCATGTCTACTCTTTTTGTAGTCTTTCTGCACTGAAAGTAGTAGTCCTTATGGTTAAAGCTGGTATTCCTTATTTGAAGTTCAGACAGAAGTATTACCTATGAGACTTTAACTGCAATTTTTGTTGTTATAATTATTTTTGGTTCAGAGAAAACTTCAAGTGTTAAAACATTGGCAAGTTCGGGAGGGCAAAATCTCTTCCTGTCTTTAAAGAAGCTTTGCATGGTAGTGGAAGTATAAACCAAAGGAAGTCCTGGAACTCAATAAACAGTATCACAGTGTTGGAGCACAAACCTGTGGTGGGCTTTTTTAGGCTCTAGGTATACTCTATTACACTTGCAGATGTAAAAGTACTTCACTTCAACTTTGGTCTTTGCCCAGCTCATGTTGCCTTTGGATCTAATTGCCAGCCCTGTCTCCAAGTTGCATTCTGTAATTACTTTCCTACTCTGCACTGTCTGTTGCTAATCTAAATGCGTGATTGCACATTTAAAGTCTCCCTCGTAATTTCTAAAGAGGAATTCAATGTCCCCCCCATCTGTGGTTAGTAAAGATGCAACAAAAACAAGATGTTTTTTTCTTGTGTTAAAAAACACTTTTGTACAGTAGGAGGGGCTTATCAAGATAGTTTGGTGTGTCAGTACTTGCATAATGTATTTGAAAATCTGACAACTGATCTTATTATGACTACATACATGTATATAATAGGAAATTATTTAATTGACACTCCTTCATAGAAGGAAAGGTGTATTAGCCACATGTTTTTTATACTCCTGTTGCATTACTGGTTTTTGTTGGCTGGTTTCTTTTATTGTTTTATTGTGTTTTTTTTTTCTTCAGGCTAGCCCAAAGCCAATAGTGTTTTTCTATATATGCTATAAAGTACTTCTTTCTAGTTACACACTTAAACTAGATTTTCTTATTTAAGTAATATGATTGTTGGGAATTGAAATATTAACAGTATGATGTCAGATTCAAGATTATCTTTTTGAGGAAAATATTTGGCTTTTTGATTGTTTGTTATTAGTTGTTAAACCTATATAGATATTAGAATATACTCACAGCACTTGTGTTCTTATATTTTCTTTCCTCTGCAGTTCTTAAAGTTTCTTGATCTGTGCATTTCAGACATGAACAGCATTGCCAAATTGCTAAACTCTTTTCTTGTGGAATTTCTTATCAAGCTCCTGGGTCTTTTTTATATATGTATAAAAAATAGTATAGACAATAGTTTTGCAGAGAAATCTGCATGTTTCAAAATATCTTTCCTAAGCATTTATGTTGTAGCCTGACTATAGTTGCAACTAATCCTGATGCTCAGTTTAGTTTGTATTTACAGCTCCATAATGAATTTGCAGGGTGTGGGGTGGGGAGCAAACTTTGTTCAGTTTATTCTGGATTTCCTACTTAAGACCATTTATTTTACTCTTAAAGAATAAGAGAACTTGATTGTAACTAAGTGTATGACTGTCTTATGACAACCTTGGATTTGTTAGTTGCTTTTAGTTTGCTCTTGAAAAAGACTTTAAAAGCTGTGTGTTTGTAACTGTGTTTCAAGTGTTTTGCTGGTAAATAAATAGCAAATTGGGTCATGTATGAAACATTGTTGCTTTTGAATGGTTATATTACTTTTCAAACTAATCAGTATTTTTTTATTTAACAAATTTTGCATAAATATTTAAGTGGAAGCTTGTTGTAATTAATTTCTAGTACCATTGTGATAGGTTTTAATATGCAATGTATAGATGTCAATTTAACTTATTAAAATGATGCAAGATCAACTAATACTAAGCTTTTTTTATAACATTTGTATCCGTAGTGCTGCTTATGTTTGCTGAAATATTTTGTCTTGTTCGAAACAGCTTGCTATGGAATTGTTCAAGTACCTACTGGACCTTGGTTTTGCAGGAAGTGTGAATCTCAGGAAAGAGCTGCCAGAGTGGTATGTGCTTTGTTTTTTAAGTAATGATAGTTATAATGCTTGTGTGGATAATATTTATTCAAGTATCCCAGTAATATTAGAAAATAGCTTAACTTTCTGTTATAATTTCATCTAGATGCTATTCAGAAATAACTTTTTTTTATTTTAAGCGGAAATATGTAACTGTCTCTAAGTATTCTGATAATTTTGGGGGGTGGTGGTGTTTGGAGGGGGTGTGTGTGTGATTTTGGTGGTGGTAGTTTCCCAACCATTTCAAAGATTATTTTCTTTTTATCGATGGTGTAGGTTTTGTGTAATTTTGTCAGTTTAATGCTTATATAGTTAGGTACGGGGAGGAAATAGAATCTGTGTCCAATTTTCTTTTACAGCAACTTTAGATTGCCAGTTAATTTTGGAATTTAATGCTTACTTGGAATGTGATACTTCTAACTGAAGAAACTTTTTTTTTCCTCTGTCATCTTTTTAATTTTTTATGGTAAATATTGGGGATTCAGATAATCCTTCTGAACAACAACAAAAAAACCCAACACTTTTTTTTTCCTCCCTTGATTATGTGAGGGTTTTTTTTTTTGTCTGACTTGCATGTTACTAGATGAAACCGCATAATATCAGGCTTTTTTAGAAAAAGAGAATCATGTTTCTTGGCACTTTTTAGTTTGTCTTCCAGCAAAAGATAAAGTGCGAGTATTTAGAAAGACTGAGCTGTTCCTTTGCCTCTGAAAGTATTTTTCATATAAAAATTGGAAGAGAAGGTGGTGCAGCATCTTAGGGCAGTGTGTAAACTATTTCTAACTTTCATATCTAAAGAGAAAATGAAGAGCCTGAGACAAATTTTCAGTTACTGTCAGTGAGTGGCAGAGTGTTTGCATGAGCTGTTTGCTGTACCTATTTCCTTTTCTAATAGGTAGTACTATGTTGTGTGAACTTTTGGCACAGGACTGAAGAATCTTGTTCCTCTACTTTTTCCCAACTTGCCAGTAATGTATTCATAATACCCTAGTAACCTAGGCGTTGTTACTCCTTCCAAAGAAAGACCTGTTGGCGGGAGCAAGAATGGATTGATTTCAGTGTGCTCTTCAAAAAGTTGTCAACAGAAAATCAAAACTGCTGCCCTTTCTAAAGCAAGGCTGTTTCTTTTCCTGGGAAGACGATCAGCAATGTAAAGTTTCAAGAGTAGCGTTTTTTTAATGTTGCTGAGTTTGATACATACAGGTTGACAGCAAAGCAAAAAAGGGGGAAAAGAGAGAAGGAGGTGGCCAGAAGGAGATCGTGGCTAGATGAAGGATTTTCCTGGTGCCTGATTTGGAATTCTCATCAGGATTTAGGATATAGTTATTCCTGGCTTCTCCTGACATAAGAAATGAAGGAGAACTGCACGGAGTTCTAAAAATCATGGCATAATTTCGGTTGGAAGGGACCTTTAAAGGTCATGTACTCCAACCTCCCTGCAATGACCAGGGACATCTTCAACTAGACCAGGTTGCTCAGAGCCACGTCCAACCTGACCTTGCATGTTTTCAGGGATGGGGCATCTCCCACCTCTCTGGGCAACATGTGCCAGTTGGTGAAACACCACACTTACTGTCAAAAATTTCCTCCTTAGATCTAGTCTAAATCTACCCTTTCTCAGTTTAAAACCGATACCCCTATCATGTGTCCTATCACAACAGGCCCTACTGAAAAATCTGTCCCCATATAAGCCCCCTTGAAGTAGTGGAAAGCTGCAATAAGGTCTCCTCAGAGACTTCTCTTCTGCAGGCTGAACAATGTTTCACTGCGTTCTGATAATCTCTTGAGTTTACCAAAGAGAATAGCTTTGATAGCTAAGAAAAGCAGTATAATGCCTGTTTGAAGTTAAGAAGGAATAGTGATGTACTTAACTGAATTCTCTGCCTGGTGTATTCTGTTCTTGCTTCCACCTAATGGGGTCTGTTTATGGTACAGTTCAACAAGTTGATTAATGATCTTGTTTGGAAAAAAAACTTTCTAATTTGTAATATAGCATAAGTTGAAATGGTTCTCAAGTGAAACTAATTGCATGTGAGATAGAACAGATTGATAACAGTCGAAATTTTAACATGTTAGTGAGTTAGAAACATGATGGCTGTCTCTGAGGCGACTTGGAGAAGCCCTTAACATTCAAAAGCTAAACTGAAGCTCTGACTTCAGTATGAAAACTGTAACTTTATTGTAACCAGTTTATCAGACTCAGAAGTTGTAATGTACTTACTTGCAAGAGCAAACCTCCTTTTATCATCACTGTAGGAGACTGAAGCTTAGTTTTTCTGTTGGCCTTCTTGTGTAGAACCAAAACCAGGATTAAAGTAACTGTAATACATTAAAAATAAGTTAGTAGAAGCATGTTCAGTCTTTAAAAAGACCGGAGTCTTGCACTCAAGGCATATTTTTCCCTGCTGATGCTGTGTTGTGTGGTTTTGGGATGTGTGGGTTTTTTTTTTTCTGTGTTTGTTGTGTTTTTTTTTTTTAATCTGCAGTTAATGTGCAAATAAATCCATTCTGATAAGAGACGGGTTAATTCCTTGCACTAAAGTTAGTCTTGCTTTAACAAAGAAAAAAGAAACTAACTCGGGAGCATGTAACTCAAGTAGGTGGGTCACCAGGGAACTTTGCTTAACAGCAGGTTACAGCAGTTGGCTTCCCATATACTTTTAGCTGTTACACACTGATGTCTGCTGTGTTCCCTTTCTTTTGTGTGCTGCTGCTAAGCTGCTACATACTGCTTGTCAGTGAAAGTGGTGGCTGATTTTTTTTTTCTTTTTTTGGCTGCACAAGCCTCCTGGCTGGTTAACTTCTGTGTTTTTGATAGTGAGGTGGTAGCCAGTATCTTGGGTTTTGAATGGTCAGCTACTAGTTGAAAAGCACACTTCCATACCTCACAAGTCATACTGAGTCTTGGCTCTAGTGCGGTCGTGTTTTTGTGTGTGTGAGAGAAACTGTGATTTTTGTAAACCTGAACTGTTTGGATAATGGCCATATTGAGGTGTCTGGTAATTATTTGACCTACTTTACAATTGTGCATATGTAGTACATAATAAATAGAAGGCTGTAGGCCCAGTATGCACTTTTAAAAACTTACAGTGATTGTGAACTATTGCTTGAAAAGTCTTAGTTTTCCCTAAATCAGCTAATTTATCTTAGCTGACTTGTGGTGAGCTTGGAATGTGAACCTCTTCAAGATGGGTGGCAACTGCTCCCAGCTTTGCCTCTGTCAGCACCAGCTGATACTATCCTGCATAGTGGGCCCTTTCGATGTCTTCACATGTACCTAAACTTCTGAATCAAAAAGCAGGGCAGGTACATATTGATGTAGGAAAAAGTAATATTAGGGTCTGTGTGAGAATGTATACATGTGGACTAATATGTAAGGGACTTCAGGTCCTGGCTTGGGAAATTGGATGGTGCACGTATGTTGTCCAGGGGCTGATAGTACTGGTATCCAAAGAGAGACCAGAGAAGCTAAGTTTAGGAATTGTAGCACAACTGTTGTTCAAAAAGACATTTTTTCCTCCATCATCCTATTATGTACCAAACATCTTTCTTGATGATCTCACTTTAAGAATTATTTAATTATAGTACATAGTGGGGTACAAATAGACAATGTTTTTATGGTTTATTACAAGCTACTACTATTCATGCTTATCATGAGGCAGCTGGAATAATCCATGTGATAGAGATACCAGGCAGCACAGAGGCATCCAACATTTGCACAAACAGTTAGCTTGGTCAGGCTTATTAGCTATGTGTAGATACTGGTCCTTTTGTGAGTCCAGCTTGATTCAGAGCGACTAGAAGATCTCAGTACTGAACTTCAGTGTTATGAATTCCAGGAAGTTTTACTACCTCAAGCACAACGCAGCTTGTACCTGTGAAGTCAGATTGCTTACAGCATTGCAAGTGAATTAATATGCTGTTGACCTGTTTCACTGGAATATGTGTATTATAAGCCTGCCATTGCATCTGGAGGAATCAGTTTGGACTTGGTACAAATTACGCTAACATCATAAAAGTGGTGTTTTTTTCCACTTGGCATTTCTGTGTGGGTTTGTGGTGGTTTTTTTTTTGGTTTTTTTTTAATGGGATGTCTTATGAAGTTGAATGCAGTACTGACCCAGAACTGAGTTGGCACATTTGCGTGACACTACAGCTGGTCTAATAAGCCACCTGGATTTTAGTTCTGGGGAGTGTGTTGAGGAGGCTGTGACTCCCTGTGGAGCTGGCCGCATAAGATTTGAGATAGTACTCATCTGGATCTCAGCTGAATCTAGCGTAACTGGAGTCTCTGCACTTGCATGTGTGTTTCTTGGAACTTGGTGTGGACACAGAAAAACTGTGACTGCAGAGTCAGTTTAGATCGTACAGTACTTAAGGACTCAGAGCTGTAGAAACACAGCTATTCTGTTTGCCTTGTTCAGGTGCGTTGTGCTCTAATAGTAATAGGTTACTGTTAGTAATCCTGCTAGACCTGAGCTGTTGCTGCGTCTGCTGCACAGATGATCCACAGTCTGAACAATTGAGGTTTTTTTTTAAAATATTTAATGTAACAACGGTTGTAGTTCTCCTCTCCAAGTTCCCTTTTTATAAAAATCTTTCATGACATGAATCTACAAGTCTGTAGAGTTGCTCATAAGAGGTGTGTGATATATCCATAGTTTAACACCTCACCCCCAGCATTTATGTAGTATAAAATAACCATAGGGTTAGTATTACTTGCCTTTTGGCAAGTAGGGGTAGTATTACTTGCCTTTTGCCTAAAAAGAAAGAGGCAAAGAAGGTGGAAGTAGGAATGTAGGCTTTTGTATACAGATAGGTTTGTGATCTGACAGCTCTATCTCAATAGGCTGCCACCAGGGGAATGGGATCTCTGTGCCTGTGCTTAGAATCAGTTTTGGTGTGGTTACTACACCTGTGTCTATAAACTAGAGTGCACATTTATCAATATGGTCATGGTAGAAGTGAACTAAAATTAATTTTAGAAGAAGAAAACTTGCTGTTTTCTTCAATTTGAAATACTGCACCAGATCATTCAGGACTAATAGAGTATGTGTTCTCTTTGAAGATATCTCTTGAAATAATTCTTAAAGAAATTTTGAATGAATGGGGTTTTTTTAATGTGTATCCATAATTTTCCTTAAAGGACATTTTATGTAAGAATATTACTACAACTCCTTCTAAGAATACTGTAATCAGTAGTAGAAAAATTGCTTTAGTTTTGGGTGTACAGCAAAAAAATTTACCTGTGTACTTTTGTTATTTGTGTGGCTTTTACACAGCAGTGAAATAGTAAACCTCTAAATAAGAGAAGGAAGAGTGACTGTAAAATCAAATTGGTAGTAGATTTTTTTTCTAAATATAAGAAACTGCTACTTATTAACAATATCCTCCTCCTCCCCCCTACCCCCCAAAAAACCCCAAGTCAACAAAACCAAACCAAACAACACCATCTTGTCTTTTATGAATGGCTAAGCAGTCTGGAAGGCAGTGAATGTTTTGTTTGTAGTTGGATAACTGGAGTAAAAAGTCTGCCTAAAGATACTTAGGCACAGCATGTTGTATTGGGTTTTCATGGCAAGGTTTTGGTAGGGGGGTGGGCTACGGGGGTGGCTTCTGTGAGACCCTGCCAGAAGCTTCCCCGATGTCCAGTAGAGCCAATGCCAACTGGCTCCAAGATGACCCGCTGCTGGCCAAGGCCGAGACCATCAGTGACGGTGGTAGCGCCTCTGGGATATCACATTGAAGAAAGGGAAGGTGTTGCTGTGCAGTAACAGCAACTGCAGCAGAAATGAGGAGTGAGAATATATGAGAGAAACAGCTCTGCAGGCACCAAGGTCAGTGAAGAAGGAGGGGGAGGAGATGCTCCAGGGGCTGGAGCAGGGATTCCCCTGCAGTCCATGGGGAAGACCATGGTGAGGCAGGCTGTCCCTCTGCAGCCAGTGGAACCCCATGCTGGAGCAGGTCTCCACCTGCAGCCCAGGGAGGACCCCACACTGGAGCAGGTGGTTACCTGAAGGCGTGACCCTGGGGGAAGCCCATGCTGGAGCAGGCTGCAGGCAGGACCCAGGGACCCTTGGAGAGAGAAGAGCCCATGCTGGAGCAGATTTGTTGGCAGGACTTGTGACCCTGGGGGAGACCCATGCTGGAGCAGTCTGTCCCTGAAGGACGGCACCCTGTGGAAGGGACCCAAGCTGGAGCAGTTTGTGAAGAACTGCAGCCTGTGGGAAGGAGCCACGTTGGAGAAGTTCATGGAGGACTGTCTCCCGTGGGAGGGACTCCACACTGGAGCAGGGGAAGAGTGTGAGGAGTCCTCCCCCTAAGGAGTAAGGAGCGGCAGAGACAACATGTGATAACTGACTGCAAACTCCATTCCCTGTCCCCCTGCGCCGCACGGGGGTGGGGAGGTCGTAGAGAACTCAGGAGCAAAGTTGAGCCTGGGAAGAAGGGAGGGGTGGGGAGAAGGTGTTTTAAGATTCAGTTTTTATATTCTCATTATCCTACTCTGATTTGATTGTAATAATTTCATTTCCGCAAGTCGAGTCTGTTTTGCCCATGATGGTAATTGGTGAGTGATCTGTCCCTATCCTTATCTCGAGCTGTGAACCTTTCTTCTTATTTTTTCTCCCCTGTCCAGTTGAGGAGGAGGACTGATGGAGCGGCTTTGGTGGACACCTAGTGTCCAGCCTGGGTCAAGCCACCACAGTTCTTTTTGTTGCCCAATGTGGGGCATGAGGAATTTGAGATAAGGATAGTAATTGGGAGATATAATGAGCAATACATGGACTGAACAGAGCTAGAGAGAGAAGAGCAGAATGATTGTGAGGAATTTCTGTTGCTCTAATTGTAGTGATGGTGAAACTTGTTGTTTTGTTCTGAAATGCTGTTGATTGAGTGATGTTTGTTTCTTGCCCATTACGTAGATGGGTGAGTGTTGTTTGCTTTGTGTTTCATGAGTAGGAGAAAATTTTTTTTTCCTGTTCACATTTTTTATTTTAAATATGTAGTGATAACAGACACAACCCTATTGCAGTGTGACTCAAAAGATGACAGAACTGCTTAGGATTGCATAGTGTCTGGCCATCAAGGTTAGGAGTACAAATGCCAGAAGGTGCTGCAGAAGTGCAGTATCTGTGCATCTTCCACTCCAACTGATGAACTGAACCTTATGCACTGTATTGTGTGCTATGCATATCAAAGTGGGAGTATTAACTTATTTGAAGCACTTCATTAGAGCAGAAAAGATCTGCTAATTTTTTTTTTCAGTTTTGATTAGCTAGTTTACCTAAATGTACATCTTATTGTGCAGTAATTGTAATTACATTATGCTAAATATGGATACATAGAGTATTCAGGCTTTAAAACACAGTGTTCCATCACTCAAGTACCACTTGATCAAAAAATTTTTAACATGGTTGTCAATATAACAGGTACTTTAGTAAATGCTCTGAAGGTTGTGTGGTAAGATTACTAACCAAAATGAGACTAGAGCAAAATACTTTCCGTTACAGGAATTGCTCAATTCTTACATGGAAATGTTTTGTGACTGTTTGTTTCATCGCTAGGCTGTTAAATCATTGGCAGGAGAAGTGTCTAAAGTAAGCAAGGAGCTCCTCAACTGCAAGGAGCCTTACTTAAAATGCAAGCTACTATTTTATACTTGGGAATTTTAGGGTACAGCTATGGTATGTTGCAGGAGGACACTGCAGTGAACCATCGCATGCAGGGTTTTCCTGAGCTAGATTGAATTGGGTCAGTAGCATACTTTCAGCCTGGTAACAAAATTGTGGGTGTTCAGTTCAAAATCTAGCCAAACATGACAGGTATTTCTCATAGCCTTATGATGCTTTCCATTAAAGATCAATGTGTGAATCTTAAACTGTGTATGTGTATAATTTGGATTTATGCAACATCTAGCAGGGCTTTCTGGTCTTAACTATGTAGTGGGAGATTTACAGCTTTGGACATGTGAAGTTGGAGTAGCCAGATCTTGATACATGCTGTGTGTCACCACTGTGTTACATTGTACTCTATCTCTTGTCTAGGTATCTTCCATGTAAAAGTATGACTAAATGTCACCTGTGGTATGTACTGACTGGATGGTCTTGGAAGAATGATGATTTGCATGTTGAGTGCCTCTAATCTTCTTGTCATAGTCTGTAAATTTATTATCTGTAGTAGATGTTTCTGACAGAGCTAACTGAATCTGCATATATTTTTATCTGATGCCTTGATAAAGAGAACTAGGTTGAGTCTTTTTAATTTATCCAGGTATAAAACCCAAAATGCTTCAGGTAGTCAGTCTGTTTTTCTTTCACCTGTCAACTGTCTGCTTTAAAAAAAAAGTTCTCTCCTTCTCCTGGGACGGATGACTGAATAGAGATGGGGCAGAGATTTGGCAAATTTGTCAGCATCAAGAAATGATTATTTGAAGATAGAAATGACTTAATTTCTTAAGTTGTCAAGTTGCAGAACATAGCACTTTCAAAGAGAAGTACTGACAGTATGCGTTCGTTTGCTCTATTAGTGGTGTCAGCCAATTGGGGATTCTTGAATGTGGCAGAAGATCTTTTGATTCCTGTTGGTTCTTCATTGTGGCTTATAAATACTGGAGTCTGGTGTGAATCATAGGTTGGAAATACTGGAACTTTGGTTTGCTTCTCTTCAGAGACCTTGGTTGAAAAATTATGTAGTTAACTACTTGCTGACTTGTGCTTCAAATGCTTGCGTGGTTGCAAGCTATCATTTATAGAGCCATTTAGATCAAGATACCGAAGGTGGGTATTTTGTGGGTTTATAAGTGAGGTCTTAAAATATTGCAGGTTGAGACTATTGATATTGTATATTGCTATGCAGCTGTAGTTTAGAAACTGATAAATAAAAAAATGTGGATTTGGTTTTGTAGATAGCAATCTCTTCATTGGCTGGGCCATGTGTTCTGTAGAAGCTTTTGGTAAAGGGACTGTGCAGTTCATCCTGAACAAGAGAAAAATGAAGTTTTAGCTCTGGCAAGTATTATAAAGCACGGGTGTTAAAAAGTCATAAATAAACTCTAATGGGAATTTTCAAAGCACCTAATTAGTTTCAAGGAAAAAAACACCAAAGATAAGATTAGTAAAATATCAGAGTAAAAGGATTTGATATGAATAGCTAGCCTAAGTTTGGTGTGAGTAGAGGTTCAGTAATTTCAGCAACATCTGGGAATACTTGTGAGTTTTATTGGACTTTCTGGAGGCTTCAGGGGCTGAGAGGATGATCTTCTCTGGTTAGTCTTTATATGTTGGCAGTATCGGTTTTGCTTCATAGAAGATGGTTTGAAGGGGTGAACAGAAAAATGAGATGTCACTGAGTTCTGAGGGCTGGGGTAAGTTATTGCCAGCAGATGTAGACATGGTCAGTCTGGTACGCATCCTGTTGCTGGGTCTGTTTTTGTAGTAACTGCCTGTGAATTCCCATCCATTGAGAGAATTTATGCCAAAATCTAAATTTTCAGTGTACTGGTTTTCACCACTCTGCAAATATCTGTGTGTTTTTCTTCTTCTGGTTGTCTAATCTTGCAAAAACTGTTTCTCTGTAGGCTCTAAGGTATTTGTTCTTCTGAAGATACCCTCTGATAAGCTGAATTTGAGTTAGGCTTTCTGTTAAGTATAATCTAGTTGTCTGTGGTGTAATTAGTAATTAGTACATTTTTATATAAGTGTCTTTAGAATATGGTGTCCCTTTAAAGAGGGAGCTATGTTTACATTGGTTGTTCAGTATCATGTTGGCCTGAATCTAATGCAAACTAATCACTAAAATGATCCCAAATTTTTCCACGTTTATTATGGGGAAAACAAAGTTTTTCTTGTTTTCAGTGTTTTCAATCCAATGTATGTGTATTTTTTTTTTTTTACACTTTTTTATGTGTGTTATATTTTTACACTTTTCCCCTTATCAAACAAATGGGTCAAAACACTAGGGGAAAGAGGGATGTAGAAAGAAAAGTATAAAAGGAAGATGAGAAAATACAAGACTTTCCTCTGGAGAAGGTGGAATACTAATTTCACACCCTTCGGGGGAGAAGGAAAATAAATAGCAACAAATATTTTGAGCTTAGAAGATAATTTTTCATGAAAAAACTGAATAAAGAACTGCAACTGTGGATAGGATGATATATGTGTAACATTGGCATAACTGAAACTCTAGACATGATTTGTGATCAACTTTGTATGCAGAGCTGTTTTCTAGATATCCTTTTTTTCCCCCCAGAATTTTTACATTTTTGACAGTAATGAGTATGTGCCTGCCAGCATTAAATTGTTTTACATTAACTGAAATAACTACCCATATGGATGTTTTTACCCTTCTAAACCAGTTTTTTAAACGCATATTAAGATACTTAGTCTTATATACTTCAGATACTTATATAATTATATACTTCAGATAATACAATCTAGCATATTTAAAGTCTATATGATTGAGAAAGATCATCTTAGGTATGACAACGAGTATTAGAGGTGACTTCTGTATATTTCCTTCTGCTAACACCTAAGGGTGAGACAAAATGGTATGGAATATTGTTGAAGGTCGGTGAAGCTGTACCACAGAATCTGGGAGATGAATACCTGAACACAGTCAGCTGTTGCTGCAGGCTTCCGCAACTGCCGATGAATGAGAGACAAGGTTGCTATGAGCATCAGGAGCTGTCAGTTGGGAAACCATTTATTAGAAACCAACCTTCTGATCAGCTGCTTTGCTTACCTTTGTAAATCTGTCCATGTGCTTTGGGGGAGTGTGAGTTACTGCCTTTTGATATATACAGAAATACTGAGTAGCATGGCGTGCTGTAAAATAGGTGTCTTTGGAAGCAAATTCAGAAATAAAGCAGTAGAATGACTTCTGCTTGGCAACTGACTCTCCCCTAGGTTAATTTTAGGAAAGTCATAGGAATTTAATGGATTGTGTGCAGGGTTTGTTTTCACTAAAATGTGAACTAAAACTTGCAACAAAAATGAATGGATTTAACCAGTCTTCTGTTTGATTAACAATTAACAGGAGCAGCAGAATAAAATGTTTTGTATGTCAAGTTTTAACTCCTGTTAATGAAAGGATTAAAAGAGATTGAGTGTCAGGCTTCAAGAACTGTGATGCTGGTTTTTGTGTAACTTGCTATTTTGTTTGTAGCTTCAAGCGTTATGTATTGCAGCCTCTTAAAGTTGTTCCTTTCAGTTAAATACTGTTTTTTGGTTTTTTTGTGTGGTTTGGTTTTATTTTGTTTTCTGTTGTCAAGAAATATGAAACAGTAATTCTGTGTTCAAAGTACACTTTGAATAAAAAAAACCTGTTCTGGAAGCATAGGTGTTATGCTGTGTATAGTACAGCTTGGGAGGGAAAATAAACTTGTAAACTAAACAGTTTGTGTATATGGCAGATGCCTGTTAAAAAAACTTCGAGTATATGAATGTTGGAAATATTAAAAAACAAAATTGGCCTTGAATATGTCTGCGTCTGGGCCCAAGAAATATGTCTATATTACTATGGAAATGAAATTGGTCTGTTTAGGTGTGGTGTGGGTTTTTTTTTGTTTTTGTTTGGTTTGTTTTCTTTTTCCATTGTGGGGTAGGTGTGGTGATGTTTTGGTTGTGTGTGGTTGATGTGTGGGATTTTTTTTTTTTGTTTTTGGTTTTTTTTTAGGCCCTTGGTTACACAGCTGGTAGGTGAACCTACCAGGGGAGGTGCCTTGCTTGACCTGCTGTTTACAAACAGAGAAGGACTAGTGGGAGATGTTGTGGTCAGAGGGCGTCTTGGATTTAGCAACTATGACATGATAGAATTCTCAATTGTGAGCAAAGTAAGGAGAGGGGTCAGCAAAATTGCTACCATGGACTTCCGGAGGGCAGACTTTTTGGCCTGTTCAGGTCACTGGTTGAGAGAGTCCCTTGGGAGACAGTCCTGAAGGACAAAAGGGTCCAAGAAGGCTGGACAGTCTTCAAGAAGGAAATCTTAAAGGCACAGGAGCAGGCGATCCCCATGTGTCATAAGAAGAGCTGGTGGGGAAGGCGACCGGCCTGGCTGAACAGGGAGATTTTGCTAGGACTCAGGGAAAATAGGAGAGTTTATCATCTCTGGAAGAAAGGGAAGGCAACTCATGAAGAGTACAAGGTTCTCATTAGGTCAAGCAGGGACAAAATTAGAAAGGCAAAAGCCCAGCTAGAGCTCAATCTGGCCACAGTTGTAAAGGATAATAAAAACTGCTTCTACAAATATATTAACAACAAAAAGAGAGGCAAGGAGAATCTCCATCCCTTACTGGGTATGGCGGGGAACATTGTCTCCAAGGACGAGGACAAGGCTGAGATACTTAATGCCCTCTTTGCCTCAGTCTTTAATAGCCAGTCCAGGTATCCGCAGGGTATTCAGCCCTTCCTGAGCTGGAAGACAGGGATAGAGAGCACAGTAACCCCCCCATAATCCAGGA
>NW_010514148.1:0-11427 GCF_000687285.1 Phaethon lepturus
GGCTGTGCCGAAGCAGGGCTGCGGCACCCGGGGGTCTGCGCGGGGGCCCCGGAGCACATCTGCCAGCCGCCTGGCCCCCGCCGCCAGCCCGCGAGTACATCTTGTTTGTGTTTTTCTGCGGAGCACACTCCCAGCGGGTTATGTCAGAGGTGAGGAATGCAGGGCCACCCTGTGTCATGAGATCAGACTTACATTTTTAGGCTGAGCACTTACCGTATTTGCTAGGAAGCAGCACGCAGGCGGCACGTGGGGCCCCGGAGGGGTGGGAGATACCCCTTCGCCTCCATCCCTCTTTTCCAACCCTTGCTCCAGCAGGGCCGGGTGGAGCGGATGGGGCCCGTCTGCTGGAACAAGCTCTCCCTCTGTTCCTCGCAAGGAGCGAGAAAGGAAACGCAGTGAATTAAGGCGAATGAAAAGGCAGCAGTGAAAGGCGGCCGGGCGCCATGCCAAGCGCTCGGGAAACGCTCGTGGAGAGAGGTGGTGGTTGAGCTGCTCTCTGCCGCCGCTGAAGGCATCGGCACCCTAGATCGCCCCACGGGGGAAAATCATCCAAGCACCAGTACCCACAAAATGTCACCTTCCCAGGGGATAAAAGCATGAGAGACTCGAGCCCATCCAGGGCCATCAGGGAGGCTGGGAAAGCTGGGCTGGGAGCTCTTGACAGGAAGGACGTGCACAGGGTCTGACCCAAAGTATCGCACAGATCAGGGATTTTTCCCCCAGTTTCATTGCTGGGAGCCAACCCTTATGTCCAACCTTCCTAAAATTTCTTGACTGCTTTGGAGGAGTCCTTCTGCTTGAGGAAAGCTGATGCAAAATAACTCTGCTGATGTCTCGCAGAGCCTGCGCTGCCCGTTCCCCGGTCTTCCCACTTAAGGCTCCCGGGCTCCTTTGCTGCTCTTCTTCCCACCGAGGGCAGAAAGAGCGGAGCCACTTTGACCCTGGTGCCACCGCATAGAAAACCCACCAAGGCAGGGTCAGGCCTTGGCACAGGGAAAGGTTCCCCTTCTCTGCTCTGCCGTGGATTTTGTTTTCCTTTTGTTTTTTTTTTTCTTCTTTTCCTGAAAGAGCTGTGGTAGTAGGTATCCTGAGATCAAAACGCCAAAAAGCAAAGAGAAACACTTCCACAAACTATGTCCAAACTGAACGCCGCTGTTTGTTGTTTTTTGGAGGGTTTTTTTTTTTGTTCTGTTTTGCCTTACGGAGGATTTTGACATGGTGGTGTTTTGTTCTGTGTCAGAAGGAAAACAAACCCCGAAATACCAAATTCTTTCACACAATGGACTTTCCTTTCTCTAAACATCCCTGTGAGATGGGCCTCTTGCAGCTCTCTCCTCTTCCCAGAACAAGAGAACAAATACTAGGAAATCTGGAGAGATGAACTGCACGGAGCTGGCTGCGGCGGAGGAGCATGCACCATCCCGACGTTACTCAACGTCTCCAACTGCCGGCTGGTCCCCACCCGGAGGGGGCAGGTCAACCTCCAGCAAGCGTTGATGGTCCCTGTGCCACTGACAGTTTTCTGCTGTGCACCTCAGATTCCTTTCTGTGTCCCTGCAAGTTATTTCAAGGGACAATTTCAGGTCCTAGTCTATTATCCTGGACCCTCCGTCATCTACTACAAAGCTGTTTTGCCATGTCACCTCCACGCGCAGTCCCAGACTCCTTTTGTCACTCTACCATAGTCCCAAGAGCCTCTTTGGGAAATTCCTCCTTTCATGGCAAGTCCTGTTTTTTGGGTCCTCTCTCTTCTTGTGGACCTGTGGAGGCACCAGAGAGTGTCCTATGGAGATGAAAGAATTGACCAGCAGGGACAGGAGGGACTAGAAGAGAGCAGGAGCTCCAGGGGGGCCTTCAGACCCAGCACCCTCCCCTGCGCAAAGGGGTGGAGGTCCCACCAAAACGTGAAGGTGATGTGTTGACAGGAAGGGGCTGGTTGCTGCCTTGTAAAAATAAGGAGAGGCTATCGCATGGGACCCTTGGGAAAAAGAGGCTGGTTTCATGGTTTAGGATGTTATCTTCTCTTTCTTCCCTCACTCTTTGTCTGCTTTCCCTTTCATCAAGTTGTGCTTTGATAAGATTTTCTGTTTTATCATTTGGGGTGGAGGAAGTAGAAGTCAGAGGACAATGTGAGATTTGGTTTCATTTTCCCTAGATTTGGAGAGGAAGGAAAAGGGGGCTTGAGGCAGCATTTAGCAACAGCCCTGGACACTGACCCAGGGCCTTACAACTGCCAGACAAGACCTGGAGAGGGACTGCAGGTCCACCTTGGCTGATCCAGAAGACTTCTGCACTATAAATGACATGAAGCAAGGATCTTGGGTTTCATTAAATCTTTCAGGTGCCCGGCATGCTTTGAGGAACAGAAATCATAATTAGCAATGATTATCTATATTTAGGCTTGATATAAGTTCAACTGCAGCGAAATAATTTGCTTTTGTTACACTTCTTGAATTTGGGGGAAATACACTGACACTGCTTAGCAACCTTTAATCATTTTGGCAGAGAACAATAATCTGGGAAGGCCAAAGTTTATATCTGTTACTCGGCCCCAGATGGTTACTTGATCTCCCAAATAATAAGTTATCTGACCTTCCCATTTGCTTCTAATCAGCATTATTTTCTGAATTGCAATCGAGCATCCTGAAATCATAGAATCATAGAATACCTCAAGTTGGAAGGAACCCGTAAGGATCATCAAGTCCAACTCCCTGCTCCTCACAGGACTACTATAAATGCATATTGCTCAACGTTAACACTGGATTATTACATGCTACGCAGTGTGGCAGTGCACCATGCTATCTCAGGCAGATCCAAGAATATAAGACAGTAATATCTCCGTCTGACCCAGGCAGACAGTCGCTGATTTGACTCAACGCTGCTCAGTGGTGGGATGTGCTGTCCCTGCCAAAGCAGATACTGTAGGTTCTTTATTTCCTAATTGTCACTTTTTCTATGACTGCTTCAAACAGAAACAAGGAGCACGGGAAGAACAGTGCTTCCCCTGTCAAGAACAGGGCGAAAAAGACAGAAAAAAAGACTAAAGGAAGAATGCGGTGAAAGGCACCACCACATCCAGGGGCCCGACTCTGATCTCGCTTGAAGCAGTGTAAACAAGCGGGTTACAAAACTTAGAAGGTTTGACTCTGATGCTGGCACCAGAAGAGTGAGGAAAACTTATTTTAGACCAATTATGCTGTAGCATGTAGGTGAAATTTTCAAGCGGTGCAGTAAATGGAGTTTTAGGCCCAGATCTAAACACTAGGGCCACAAGAAACAGATCTTTAACCTGGTATAAAGTGACTCTGTTTTATTATTTCTAAAGATTTTGTATTTTTTGAAAGATTGGGCTCCTCACTACAAGAAGGACATTGAGGTGCTAGAGCATGCCCAGAGAAGGGCAACGGAGCTGGTGAGGGGTCTGGAGAACAAGTCTTACAAGGAGCGGCTGAGGGAACTGGGGTTGTTCAGTCTGGAGAAGAAGAGGCTGAGGGGAGACCTCATCGCTCTCTACAGCTACCTGAAAGGCGGGTTGTGGTGAGGTGCGTGTTGGTCTCTTCTCCCAAGTAACTAGTGATAGGACGAGAGGAAATGGCCTCAAGTTATGCCAGGGAGGTTCAGGTTGGATATGTGATTTGGAAAAGTTTCTTTACTGAGAGAGTGGTCAAGCATTGGAACAGGCTGCCCAGGGAGGTGGTGGAGTCACCATCCCTGGAGATGTTCAAATAATGTGTAGATGTGCCACTTTGGGACATGGTTTAGTGAGCATGGTTGGGTTGGGTTGGACTTGATGATCTTAGAGGTCTTTTCCAACCTTAATGATTCTATGATATCTACCATAAGATCTCTTTGCTGCTCTGCTAACATTCCTGATGACACACCCTGCCGCTAGCCCGGACTCATTCCCCCCAAGCCCTCCACCTACCTTTCTGCTCTCTCTACTCCAAATCTCCAGATAACTCTGTCATTGCCTGCAGTCTGGCTTGGGTTTGCCCTTTTCTGCTGGATACTGAACCTTTTCTGACCTACTGCTGTATTTCCCCCACTTTTTGTAACCACCAGCCATGATAAAGCTCTCTGCTCGTATTCAGGATGGGACTGCCCTTGCCTGTGTCTCCTTCCTATGAAACTCACTGAAGGAGCATCCCACACACTTGGACTCTTGAACATCTCAACTCACCTACAGAAAGAGCAATGAGGTAGAGCCTATAAGTCTCAGCAAGAGGCCCAGACCAGCCCCTGTGGAGCAATAGGACAGGACTTGCAGGGAGCTCTTGTTCCCTGATGTTCTCCAGGTTCCCATTAGGAGCCAGGAAGAGCTACCTGGTTTGTGTGGATTCAGCTAGCTGTCCCTCCTGGCCACCTCTCCACTGGTCAGTGGTGCAGGCTAGGAACATGGGGCTGCTGCTCCACCTCTACCTGTGCTCTCCAAGTTAGACCTAAAGACTTGGAGGAGCATATAGCCATGGCTGATCTGTCTGAAGGCCAAGGACACTGGAGGATATGCTGGCACCAGTGGGGTGCCCTGTCCCCAACACGGACAGGACTCTTGAGCACTATCTTAGGCTAGATATATTGGTCCAGAGTATGGTCAGAGATTCCCTGGAACATCGCTTTATTCAGGGGCGTCAGGTATTCCATAGTCCCATAAGCAAGTGGATTCTCATGCATTATGATTCATCGTTCCTGGTTGCCATGGAGCAGCGCCATAGAAGTCCTTGGTGGTTTTGGTTCTCTCAGCTGCGGTTCATTCCTCCAGTCCTTCTTGCTCTTACATCCTGCAGGACAAAACAGAAAAGATCACAGTACAGAAGCAATAATCAATATAACGGTCCATCTTCCTTTATGGTAACCAAGCGCACACTCCATTGCTGTCCTACAGTTACCCAGGAGGAATGAGAAGACGTCTGGGAGATGCTCAAGGGTGCTAGTGTACTGCTGCAGAAGCCACTCTGGACAGGGCTATAGGAGGGGTCTCAGGCAGCAACAGCATGGTGATTTAATCAACTTCAGCAGGCTCTTTGCTAGGCATATCCTGTCCAGCTTGTGTTGAACTGACTGGCAATGAGGCAAGTCGGCGGCAGCCAACTCCAAATGACCAAGACTAGCCTCGTTTCAGTGCTCAGTAGCTGATTCATGTTTTGGTCTTCTGCCCCACCCGGTCTAGAGTGAGTTCAGCGGGTCTCCCTGAGCTTTCCTTTCCCGCTTTCAAGGCTCTCCCTCCTCTGCAGATCTTCCCACATTCTCAGCCCAGCCCTCTGCCACTAGTTCTTTCTGGTCTCCTGGACTGGACACCATGCAAGGCAGGAGCCAGCAGCTTGCTGGCTTTGACTCACCATCATCTAGGAAAAACGCTGGCTGATCCTGCTGGCTCTGCTTCCTCTTGCACCATCTGCCGTTCATGATAGCCATCCCCAGCACAAAAACTTGGTGTTGATCTCCACCACCCTGCCTCCAGGGGAGAGGCCACTTCTAGGGTCACTGTTCCTATATGGCACTGCTGAAGATGGCATCTGGGAAGTGGAACGGTGGAAATGGTGCTGTGCCATGCCCTGGCGATGCAACGGCACCCTATCGTGTTGCTTTTTCCGAGGCTTTTGCTAAGGCAGTGGCTCAGAAACATCACCTTATCCTCAAAGCAATGCCCTCCAAAAACCTCACCATGCAAGGGCACGCACGTGTCCTGGTGTGCCGGGGAACATGGCAGTACTGGCTGTGATGGCCAGTGGGATGGACAGGCTGCCAGTCGCCATGAACACTGCATCACGTGCTCTGGATTTGGCAAAAAAGCATGGCCACAGGACCATGGGAACACATATCCACCAGCTTTGTACCACCAGATAATGCTCAAGTTTGGTCTCAGTGACTTACCTGTCTATGGTGTGAGTTAAGAATCAAAACCTGATGGTTTCCCACGGGACTCAGACTCCTGAATGATGTAAGCATTTGTGGTCCCTTTCCTTAAATAACTACGGAGTAGAGCCAAAGGGGCTTTCTCTCCAACAGATGGGCTGCTGACAGGTGCTGTTGGATGCTGAGAGGTGGAAAATCAAAGAAGATGCCCTGATGTAGTCTGCCACTACCTTGAAGAGAGAAGAGCAGGTGAGATCTGGTTTCCTGATCTTGCCAGGCTATTCAGATGCTCTACCAGCACAGTAACAGAAACATGTATTAATTATTCCTCACTATTCTAGAGGGTCAGGAAAATATTATTACCTTGTCTTAAAGGCAGGAGAGTGGAATGTGTCTTAAAGATCATAGACTGGGGTATGTCCTTTGGGACAACAAGGATCTGTTTACGTAGCACAGGTCCCAGAAGAAACAGGGTTATGTCAGAATGGCATTCTGTAAAATAACAGAAAACAAAAGCTTTTCTTTCTCCCTAAATAAATCCGTTCTGTGCTTCCTTTGTGGTTCACTTTTAAAGGCTTGCTGAATTCAAGGAGGATGTGGTCACACTCATTGGAAACTCCAGATGCTACAATTTATAAACACAAATCTGCATTAAACTCACAGTTTTGATGAGTTCAATCTTACGTGTTTTCACTCTATTTTCCTTGCAGGGTGATGGCAGGCTGCTATAGTTTTCATGTCCCTTGGAGAGCATTTGCCCAATACCTCTGATATCTCCTCCTTGATTTCTTTGACAGGATCCAGTCTTTTGTTATTTACTGATGTCACTGTAGCCTAGGAGAGAAATAAACAGTCATGAATTATGGGCTATGCTGGTAGGACATTTCACTCTGATTGATTTTAGTGTGAACAAACTCCAGATAATTAAAGATGAGTTCACGCTACAACACTTCACTTCCGGCTTCTGAATTGCCCTAAGTGGTGAGGAGTGTCTGGGTCCAGTACTTTCACATGGGTCATTAGGGAGGTGAGATCCTTCAGCAAAACATGGATCTGCAGGCAGGTCTCAGTTTTGAAGAAACCTAGGACTATAGCAATGCAGCTGTGTCTCTACTTGGGAAACTTTCACCAGACTTTAAGAAAAAATCCCAGAGTCACTAGGATGGAAACATCACGTATTATAGAATCATGGAATTGTTTAGATTGGAAAAGACCTTAGAAGATCATCAAGTCCAACCACTAACCCAGCACTGCCAAGTCCACCACTAAACCATGTCCCTAAGCACCATTTCTACACATCTTTTAAATACCTCCAGGGATAGGGACTCAAGCACTTTCCTGGGCATTCTGTTCCAGTGCTTGACACCTTTTGGTGAAGAATTTTTTCCTAATATTGCAGGGCCTGTTGCCACAGGACAAGGGGTAATGGTTTTAAACTAAAAGGGGGTAGATTTAGACTAGGTATAAAGAAGAGATTTTTTACAATAAGAGTGGTGAAACCCTGGCCCAGGTTGCCCAGAGAAGTGGCAGATGCCCCATCCCTGGAGACATTCCAGGTCAGGTTGGACAGGACTCTGGGCAACCTGATCTAGTTGAAGATGTCCCTGCTCACTGCCGAGGGCTTGGACTAGATGACCATGAAAGGTCCCTTCCAACCCAAACCATTCTATGATTCTGTGATAATATCCAATCTAAACCTCCTCTGGCACAACTTGAAGCTGTTTTCTCTTGTCCTATCACTTGCTGCTTGGGAGAAGAGACTGACACCCACCTCGCTACAATCTCCTTTCAGGTAGTTGTATAAGGTCTTCCCTGTTGTTGTGTAGCTGTTCTTCAGCTTTAGGCATAGCATCCTCCAACTGGTCCTTCACCTGCAGGACATTTCCATCTGACCTACCACCTTCTGCTGCTGAGCACCTGAGGAAGAAGGAAAGCAGCATCCTGGCCCGTGTGTGTGTGTTTCTGAGATGGGAGAGGCATGAGGGTATTGAGTGCCAGGACGTAACGTGTACTGTCTCTGCAAAGGTTACCACCAGCACTCTCATTTGCTTCCATACTCCAAATGTTACCGTCAATTAAAAAAAAAAAAAAAAAAGAAGGAAAAAAGAGGCCAAGGTCTTGCTTTCTATGGCTGTACAATAACCTAATGGTTATTTACCACCTGAATTGCACTGGTGGTTGTGACTCCTCTCAGGATGTACATAGGAAGCACTGCTGCACTGCACGTGTGATGGCCTGGATGGACAACTCAGCCCCTGGGGTAGTGTCTGGTGACTGGTGGCTTTGATAAGACCTATAGGAAAGCCACTTGTGGTGTAGAGAAGCACTTCAGATCCCAGCTGGTTCACGTTTTATGTGTAGTCATAAAGAAATGAAATGAACATTTAGCATGCAATCAGCGGCTGGAGTAAGTTTTTTTTTAAGCAAGAACTGTAATAGGTCGTGGCCAGTCACTGATCCCCAGCTCTTGGGGACAGAGATCCCCTCTGATGCACAGGGCGACTCTCCTATCCTGCATTGATGCCATGAGGCAGGCGACAGCCTGGAAACCCCTGTGGGCTCAGAGACACCCCCCCGGCTCTGGGCCCATGCATGGCCATGGGTGAAGGCACTGATTGACATTCAATGGCCTGTCCCACCAGAGATCAAATGGAAAATATTGATTTCCTTCAAGAGCTCAGGAGAGGAGGTGGATTCACAGATGCAGCTGTCTCTGTTCACAAAACAGTGAGAGCGAGGACTGTCAGGGCTCAAGCTTCCTACGTAGGCATTGACACTGGTGGGCCGAGCACCATACCCCACATCACACCACCCATTTGGGGCCTTGCACTACAGTAGGCTCGTTTCTCCTTGGAGGCAAAAGGAATACAAAGACAAATCCCCTCCCATGCCATGCTGAAGGCACCAGTCATGGAGCAGGAGGATAACACTGAAATAAGTCTCCATAACATGAAAGATCTTGTTCTTCTACACCAAACCACAATGCAGACCCCCGTCTCCTATGTTGACTACCATGGAGCCAGCAAATATTAATTAAGCTGCTGTTTCCAGCAAGCTGGGCTGTATTCATCCTGGCAGCCCCAAGGTGACATATCTTACTGCTCCTTCTACAAAATGCCACATCCTCTCGGGGGGATGTTTTCAAGCCAAGGTGCCCTTTCAGACCTGAGCTTCAAGGCTAGGAACAAGCCACCTGGGATCAGATGTAGAGGCAGAAGAAAACATGACTAAGGAGGCATGAGGTGTTCAACGTGGTGACAGCAGTAACTGCTCATGTATACACACTGCTGCTGTCAGAAGTGGGACGTAAGAGCATCACTGGTGCCAAGGTGCCACCATTTTCTGGGTGCTGCTCGTGGGTGCAGTTACTGCCCTGCTGAGGGAGTTTATTAATCTTCCCCCAAGATTTCCTTGAGTGCCGGAGCAGCAAAACGCTTGTTCTGCAGCATCCCATGGTCAAATCAGCGGAGGGCAAGTCAAAAGAAATGACTCCTCAGAAGACAACCCACATGAACCCACTTGAAGGACAGAAGCTCCTTTCCAGACTCCAGCCACAGTGCCACACCCACTTTGTAATTTGGGAACCTTGAGGTCAAAAGCCCCTCCGCATCACACTCCTGAAGGGGCACTTCATCTTCTCTGGCTGAAGGAATTTGTCTTAACTAAAGCATTTCAATTAAAAGTCAAGATTGAATCACTGCAAAGTGCCGGAGACAAGAGTCATTAATACTGGAATGCAAGTTTTAAATTATTTTTAATATGCTCTGCAAGGTATCCATAAAAGGCCCTTAATCAATATGCATTTCAATTTTACTTCATTCGGGTTTGCAGAATTCAAATTGACAGCAGTGAAAGGGTCAGGAAACCAACCTGAATTTCTATCAGAGCTCTGGCACAGCCAAACCTGGGAGACAGCCTGGGTCCAAGCTGTTGGGTGGGCGTGACCAAATAGATTGGACTTTTTTGGTGGCCTGTGCCAAAATGAACTGGTGGTCCCAGTCCCTGGAGCATGGGTGTTGGGGCACATCATTGACATGGGGGCAAGTCTTGGAGGCCCTGAAGGTGGTGGCAACTGGGACTTTTCTTGGCCATCTCAGCCAGTATCAGATGTTCATGGGCGCTATTGGCAATTTAAGCATTACCTGACCATCTCCTGGCAAGAGGAGCAGAGAGGATGAGGATGGGCTGAGCCCCAGCCCTTAGCTCTCAGGGCTGCAGGTGCTTATGCTTGGGGACCCCAGATCTTCACGCACAGCATTCACATGCCTCACGGCATACACCGTAGATTGGATAACTCTCTCCCTGCATAAGTACAGGGCTAGTTTTGCAGCTGATGTGCAGCAAAGCAAGCTGATACTCCTGCCTGCTGCTGCCAGCAGCAAGAGGGGGAGATCCATCAGCTCACAGCAGGAGCATGGAGGGGTGTGAGCTTTCCCAAGGCAAGAAGGGATGAGGGGACTCGTCCAAAAAGGCACTTGTGGGAGTGCAGGGGGCTAGGCATTCTGAAGCGTGTGCTTAAGCATTTGGCTGGATCAGGGCCAAGGGTGCAGAAAAGAAATTTCCGGCAAGGAGAAACCTCTAGGAAGAACCAAACCCTAGAGGAAGCTCAGGGTGAGGTGTGCGCTTCCTATTTCAGCCTTAAAAAAGCCCTGTCTCAGAAGGGGGTGAGTTTCACTAACATCCAGTGAGTTTGTCCCCGTACCAGGTAGCCCAGTTCTTTGTATCCTGAATGGGGGTGACGAAAGTAAAGCATGTGGAAGCCCCACAATGCAGATGCACTCTCAGAGCATCCTTCCCTGCAGCCAGCATCCTGGGGCCCAGGGGCAGAGCAGCATCACACTTTGAACGGTTCCTAGGAGGAGGGATGCACCGAAAGGAGCAGAGATGGTTGTTGCAGCTAACTTTGCACCCAGTGGTGAAAACAGGGCCTGGGGACAGATTGATCCCATGGCTATTTGCATGCTCTGTGCTGTGGGTTTGGATAGGGCTGGCTATTTCTCTCCCCAGACGGCTTGGGGGAAATCTGGAGCTGGGGACTGTACCCTAGAAGCAGGCTGGATGCAGCCACCCTGTTTTGGAGGCTAAAAAAATGCAGCCCTACAGAGGAAAGCCAGGTTAAGCTATTTATGTGCACGCCTCAGGCCCTGCTTAGTTTACTGCCAGCCTAAACCATCCCCTGGTTCTGAGAAATCATCCTGAACCTTGTATGCGCATTGCTGCGGCTCAGCTTGTGTTCGGAGGGATGCATCTGTCTGGTTTTGCTACCTTGATGCTTGAAGTGAGCGAGGGAAAAGCAGGCAGCCTCCTGGAGAGGGAGAGGGGGGAAAAAACACCAAAAAAAACCGAAAAGAAAAACATAAAGAAACCAAAACCGGGGGCGGGAGGGAAGGCAAAGGGAGGATTTTGTCTCGGGGAAAGGCAGCCCGGAGGCGTCCGAGCCTCGCAGGACCGTCCTTGCCGTCGCCCCTCATTGCCAAAGGCCCTTTCGCTTGGGATCGGGTGCCCCTCGGTTTTGTACGGCATCCCGGCACGGAAACTCCGGCCCACGCTGCTCCTCCCCAAAACCCAGCGGGA
>NW_010514149.1:0-509 GCF_000687285.1 Phaethon lepturus
TGCCCTGTGCTGGACACAGCCAGTTCCAGCCAATGGCCCCACTGCAGGACACAGCTGAGCCCACCATCCAAGCTGGTGGAGCCTTGATGAAAACATATTTAAGAAACAGCTTATTTTCTGTCAGGGCAGAAAAATACAGACCGAACTATGGGGCCTCCTTTTTACATGTAGGGAGAAAGCTTAGGAATAAGCCTTGAGGACCTTCCTTGGGTGCCCAAGCCCAACTACAGGCTGGATGCTCAGCTGAATCCTGCTCACTCACCTACCCAGGAGGAGTTTCCAACCTCATGCTCAGCACTTCCCGAGAGCCTGAGACCTGAGGGACCAGCTGGAGAGGTCACTCCATCCCCACCTCCCCCTGAGTCAGCTAGGGTCTCCCAAGACTTCTGTCACTCAGCTTTCACTGTGAATGGCAAAGAGTAAGGAAAGGTTCAGAATCAAACTGAATGGTCCTGACAAATAAATAGCTCTGGCAGCTGCTGTCGGTCCAGCTCTCTCTCTCTGCATTC
>NW_010514149.1:540-22191 GCF_000687285.1 Phaethon lepturus
GTTGCAGGCTGGCTGCTGAGAAAGAACTATTTCCCACTTCTGGCTCTAGATTCACCGAATCTCTCTGCTACTAGTGCCAGTCCTGCTGAGTCAGCTCCAGTGTCTGTATCTCCTGACTTTGCAACTCGTGCATTATCAGTTTATCAGTTTTCCAGCACCTTTGAGCACACAGTAGAGAGTGGAGTCAAAACCAGAGACAATACCTTTGTATGGCACATCGAGAGGTCTTTTGCAAAGCTGTATAGATGAGAAAAATAAAATCCAGCACACCACTGCTTCCTGGACTTCATGCAGAAACTGCCACCCAGCCCATCCATCTACTGTCAGCTGATGCAGGTGCAAGATAACAGCTGGGTTTTTTTGCTTAAGCGGTGTATATACTTGCTGGAGTGGTGTTTACTGATCATACCAGCTGTCACTGAAGTCTTTTTTTCACAGACACTGCGGCCTCTTGGGATCCATACAGGAGCATGCAGCAAGAAGGTTGCATTACTTTTTCTGCCATGCAAAACTTAAGGTCTCCAAAACCTTGTCTTCCAGAAGGCTCAGCCTGCTCACAGAGGAGATGCTTTGCTGATCTGTCTCTATCTCATCTCCTTCACTTCTGTCTATTGTGGGAGTAAACCATCTTGGAAACTAGGTACCTGCAATCCTACTTGGGAGTGGACTGTCTGGGGGTTTTTAGATACTGGGAAGAAGACGTAACTATGTGTGTCTGTCATCTGAGGAAATATGGGTGCTGGGACCATGATTCTAGCTTGGAGATAGCATTGGAAGAGAGAAACCATATGGTAGATGGCTATATCCAGACAAGTGGTGTAAGCGTGGCCGGGAGATCTACTGGGGAGGGCTCAATCCAGGCCAGTATTCATCATCATCAGGCTGAAATTGTAGAGAAGTTTAATGGAAATTAAGCATACAGTAAAGGTTTTAAAGAGTTGATGTAAATTTCTG
The DNA here is from genome assembly GCF_000687285.1 of Phaethon lepturus. Lineage (NCBI taxonomy): Eukaryota > Metazoa > Chordata > Aves > Phaethontiformes > Phaethontidae > Phaethon > Phaethon lepturus. The sequence goes on from NW_010514149.1 coordinate 1,495, forward strand.
TTCAAATTTCTCTCTTTCTCTTAAATGGGGACAAGACCAGGCCATTAAAACCAATGAATAATTTCTAATAATACTTGGTGGCTAATTTTAACGTATTGAAAATCAGTGGTACTATTGAAGTAGAAATCTTTGAACACTAACCATTTTGCTTTGTCAAAATATTGTAATTTCACTCTTTGATTTAAATGTAGTTCCTTAAATCTCAGCTACACATAATGAGTCATGAATTTAAATGGTACAGATTAAAGTCTAACCAAAAATATTCATAATTTTCACAGGAGATATTGATCTTGTCCGTCCTTTATATTGTCACTATATGTAGTACAACATGCCTGTTATTGTCAACAGGGTATGTTCACATCAAAGGGAAGAGATTCCAGTAAAAATACAGTATTTCTTGTTGAATGCCCATGTACCTGCAGACCATGTATTCTTTTTAAAGTATCTCTGATATTTTTCCCATGTTTTCTGTTCTTACTTCTAGAAGGGAGAATCTTTGCTGCTCTGCTCCTACCTAACATGTACCTAACAGTTTTTACTTTAATGCCTCGTTCAGAAATGTCCAGGCTATATGTACTGAGCAAAGAATGCAAACAAAAGTTTTTCTTCTAATTGGGAAAATGTTAAAGTTGCAAACTCTAACTCTAAACCTAAATACTTGAAATGACATACTTGTCTGGACACACATAGTTTCTACAAACCTCGCTCTTCCATCTCTGTACTGTAAAGAGCTCTTTGTACAGACCTTCTGCTGACCTCAGATTTGTCATCTCTGCTACCTGGGTAGCTGTGTGCTCCACGGTTTTATTCAGTAATGGCAACAGTTTATAATATATGTAAATATATGTATTTTCCTGGCTTATATATGTAAATGTAGAGAGAAAGAGAGAGAGAGATATCTGTCTATGTCTGTCTGTCTGTCTGTCTATCTATCTATATGTTCCAGAATCCTGCCTTGTGAAGATTTCAGGAATACACTGACGGGATACGGGCTATGGGGAAGAGAGACTGGGAAGTGTTGTAGGGATCCTTCCCAGCAGTCTCATACTTACATTTTCTCTTACATGGTGCGGCATGTCTCCTCCTAAGAGCTAGACGGTCTCCAGGCCCTGCGTGTGCCCGGGGGACACTGAGGTGCAATAGGTAGGGTTTCAGTTACACCAGGGTATTAAGCAGACCTTGCAACACAGAAGGGAATTACTTGCATATTCATTCCTATTTTTTTAAATGCTTGTAATGTTGCAGAAATGCTTATGTATAACTCATTCTCCGTCTTCTTTCCTCAGGTCTGCTTTTGTACTTGTTGGCATAGTGCTTCTAGATATAAGAGTTAATGTTGAGCTCTGACCCATCGCTTCCATGTTTCATATAGTGAACCACAAGGTTTGGTTCTCTACATAAACAGGGATTATCTCACTTGATTTTCTGGGACTTGTCAACCTGTGTGCAAATTATGATGGTTTTGCTACTGATCTGCTGCCATCTTAAGATCTTTATACTGTAAAATATTTTTCTCACACAACTTCCATGATGTTCCCAGGGGGTCATGTTAGCATATGTGTGTGAGCTCTTGGGGATTTAAATTGACTCTCATAATCTGTTTTAATTTCAGTTGTTGGGATGAGGTGTTTTGTTTGTTTGTTTTCTCTTTACTTTTTTTCTTCTTTTCCTTCAGCTGGGACTTTTTCTCCTTAATTTGCCTTATTTCCATTCGTAGTTTTTGTAGTCTTAGCTGAAACTTCACACAGTGATTCTCTTCTCTTTCCTGGACCCATTTCACCCTTGACCAGTGTTTTCTATTGGGCAGTTTCTGTCTCGTTGTCCTGAGATGCTATCTGCTAACATGGGAGTCTCAGAAAATGAAGAATTATTATCATAAAATCCATAGTTAAAGCTGGTTGGAAAAAGCCACAGTGATGTGGAAAGAGGAGATAAGGATCTGAATAAGTGGCAAGATAGAGAAGACTTACTGCTTCTGAAACAACCAAAACAATGTTGTAACAAGAGATGAAATAATCTGGAAAACGGCTATAGTTCTCACTGTAAAGCAATCTCCTACTAGGTAAAGTTATCAAGATGAGCAACTAAAAAACATATGAGAGAAACCTGCTGTGTTTTTCACTTCAAGACACAAAACACATTCTTGTAGAATACCCAACTGTTTGTTTTTTGTTTTTTTTAATTATAATTTCCTTTCCTGCTGCTCTTTAATGGCTCCTACTGCCCATGTGATAGATACATTTGTACAGTTTTTTCCCACCACTTTTGTAGACAGTGAAGAAAGGCAAGTGATAATATGAAAACCAGCCTTGAGATCCAATAGAAGGTGACATTAGATGACCCTGTGCTAAGCTTCAAGGAGACAGTCAGGAAGCCACTGAAGCAAGGTAGTTATCAACATGCTCTAAGAAGGGGAAAATACTGAAAGTAGGGCTTATTTGGCCTGAAGCAAGGTTGATATTTTATGGTGGTGACATTTTTTGTTTTTAATAAAAGGAGAGGGAGAGCAGTAGCTTTCAGTGCAATAGGTAATTCAGTGAAGGAAAAGTAGGTGACTGTAATGCTGAGAAATGCCCTGTGGAACGAATGTAAGGTGAAAACTGGAACTGGAAAGAGATCTAGTGGAGTGTGTCACTTAGTTAAAACATCAGCTTAACATTTGTTTAACATAGAACTGATGAAGTGGTGAAAAGTTAATAAGGGCAACAGCAGATCTGTGTTTAAGGCTGTATTTAACAGGCATCTGTTCTGTGGTATATTTACTAAGTTATTCTCTTATTGTCCAGAAATCTTTACTGTCCAAATCACTGTCCAAAATAAGGAAGATGCAGTCATTTTCAGACCACCTACCCTGGTACATGAAATGATCTACTGTGGCTTTTAAGCTTGAAGGAGGAATAAGCTTACTCAATTAGAGCTGATGGACCTTTGGTCCTTGCATAGTCTTTAGAAGAATGACACCAAATAGGTGCCATTTTCAGGTTTCATATGAGAGATATTAAAGCGCCTTTACTAGTATTGTAAGTGTTGGATGATGTGACCTTACAAAGCATGCCTTGTCCTAAGGCATGTCTCCATCCATCTCTATGTTGCTTATGCTGCATGCTACAAAGTAGTCTCTCCTTTCTTGCGTATGTGCATTCTTATGACAAATAGGGTGCCTTCATGGAAGACATGTCCTGGCACACCTATAAGCAGAACAGCCATGCCTTAAGCAGTATCGCTAGTGTTATTCACTGCTCCAGGACACTTACCATAGTGAGCAACAGTTGGCTGAGGTGCTTTCCAGGGTAGCCACCTTGTTCATGTGGTCTTATTTTCATGTGTTGCATGAGACGTGTGTTTCTCATTTGGCTTTGATAGCCTGAAAACCAGGACCTTGAGAGCTAGGAGGCAGCTGAAGACCCAAGGATAGGCTTTTCTCTTGTTCAGGTAGGACCTCAGCTGTGGTTTAACAGGTGCTTCTCATGCCAGAAAGGCATGAAGGGCAAGGTGAACAAGTATATGCAAACCTTGTGTGCCTCCTTGCCAAAGTATGCTATGGACACAACCGAGGCCTCTCCAGTGAAGATGCAACTGGGGTCATTGGAAGAGCATCACTGAGCCTAGGAAACTGGCAGAAAGTTGCGTGTTCCTGCCAAAGGGCAATATATACACAGCCTGTGGCCAGTTCTGATGCCTTAATAGGTCATTGTCTCTGAATGAGTTGATCTTTATTATGGCACTATCACTTGAGCTTCTAATAGGAGGCTGAACACAGTGATTAAGCGAAAAAAAAGTGATAAAGCTGTTGGCAAAGAAAACAAAGCCAGCCTAAAAGTGCTATTAATCTTTCATGGACTGCCTGATACAAAAAAAGATGAAATTTATATATTAGCTGCAAGAGGATATTGTTATTGCAGTGTTGTAATGTGTCCTACTCTAAACTTAAGAACTTATATTAACCTTTAGAAATCAAGTTCTTTTAGGTTAATACCTGGAGGAAGAGCAGCAGCAAAGGCAGTAAGTTGGATGGCTAGGAAATTGCTTTCTTGGAAGAAAATCTTGTAGATCCCTCTTCATAGTGCTCACTGGGGAAAGCAGCAGTTAGAGGACTGTTGGGTTCTCTATTGTTATGAGAAGTCACCTTTTATCTAAATCTGGGGCTTTGAATCATCGTTGCCGCCTTTGATTATTATCATTAAAGACTGTCATTAATTTGGTGACAGGAAGAAGCTCTGTATATCCAGCTTTACATCACGGGCTTGAAAGAAAGATAATTGCCACAATTATTTTTGAACTCAGTGTTCATCTCCAGAACATCCTCCAAACAGTAACAGCAGAACAAGATCAAATAATTTTGCTCTTGATCATATAAGTAGTCCAGATGGAGAACTGTCTTTCACTTCGAGGTTCCGTGTGGAACACCCACTTTCTCTGTGAACAGCTGCTTTCAAATTTCTTGTAGCTGGCCAGGCCCACAACACTTACCTCTTCACCTTATTTGTAATGCTGTTTTCCCTTAAGCAGGGGAGGCATACGCGGTGATTTCTCTCTCCCAGGTCGCACTACAAGAATTAAAGCAGATGAGACACTCCAGAGATCATAACTTTGAAATCAAAAGATAGCTCAGGTTCTGTTCAAAGTCACAGTGCAAGTATTTTTCATAACTACATTTCTGTTTACGTATTTTGCAAACCTAGAATTATATACCAAGAAATGATATATACCATATATACCACTGGTTCCATGTGGCCGTGACCAAATGACCTTCATACAAAACTTCAGTTTGTTCAAACCACTGTTACTGTACTCTCATTTTTCTAGCGGCTAATTCAACAACCTTAGGAAGAACGTTCAGCTGGGAGACGTACAGAATGTCCTAATGCTACCATTGCAAGGTGCTCGAGGCTGTTATTGTTTCTTATGTCCCTGTCTAATTCTCGCCAGAAGCCAAATTCATCAATTTCAAAGAACTCAAAGGATTTTACTTAGAACACTATGATTTAAAAAAAAATTGTTTTGCTTTTGTCACTTTTCTGAAAACAAGCTAAGATTGTCCGCTGCCCTCTTAGGCAACCTAGTTATTACCTTATTGTCAAGTGTCAGCTTTGTATTGAAATTTTAGCTGGAGGTATGCAAGAAATAGATTTAAGTTAGACATATATAGAAATCCTATTATGTATATGAGAAGCAGTGTGTTAGAAGTGTCATAAATAGACATCTGCAATTTCTGTGAACTGTTTTAATGGAGATTAAATGTCACAGGGCACCTTTTACTGTCAGGCAGAAGTATTCCATATACACTTCATATATTTGTCTTTTATAATTGTTTTTCATAAATGAGAAAAAGGTAATGTAGTAAGAGAATAAATCGGATTGCTTTACACTAATTGTATTCCAAAACATTTTACGTTTTTAGATAACGTAATTGATGTGGAGTATTTAGCATAATTTCTTCATATAATATATAACTTTTGTGATTTATAATGTTTTAACTCTTCAGAAAGAAGGTCTGAAATCTGCATCAAAGATATGCAAAGATATGACCATATTTGTACCAGAGTTTCAGGTTTCATGTGCGATGGCACACGTGGGTGTAATTTCATGCTCAGGTGATTGATTATCTGCCTGTTTAGTTGGACACTTCTACTTGCAATTATACTAACCTGCACAAAATCTCAGTAAAGGAATGGATGATTTGCACAAACTGGTATAGCTATAATTTAAAACTCTGCATTTATCTCTCTCTAAGGCACTGATGTAGTTAGTCGTAACAGTACATAAATACAGTGAAATGAGTTCTTAATTCTGAAACAATTTTTTTCTATTTCTTTTGAGATTTTCTGGGAATTGCAAAAGTAAAGAAGAGCATCCCTGGGCCTCCATTATTGGTTATTGCTTGAGCCTGAATATCAGGTTAGAAGGACTTTTGGTCCTCTGACTTGATACAGCCCTTTATATGTTTTTAAAAAAGCAGTTTCCAAAAAATTGAAATGTTCTCTTTTATAAAATACTAAATCAATTCCACCTTGCAAGGAAGTAGCCAGTCTTTCAATATAGAAATACTGGGGAGGTATAATAGTTCTCCAGTATAAAGAAGAGTATGTTATAAACTTCTGTTGTAAAATACCTGGATTCATTTTATAGAGTGTCTTTTGCTTGTGTACAATAAAGATAATGCAGCCTGTATTCTCAGTGCATCTGAAATACATTAATTTTAAAACTTACGTGTTCAAGCGCTACTGTATTATTACTCTGTAAATTTGATTGCAAAAGGAATGAACTATTTTCTCATATCTGTTACTACTGACTTTCTTTCTGCTGATTGCAACAGTCTCAAAACATTCTTCTAATCTCTGGTGGAGTTAAAAGATTAAAGTAAAGCAATCATGTATCATGTGCCTGAAAACTTGGTTAAGTAAAAGTAGCATTTTTTTTTTTTACAGTGTTGTTGACGTATTGGCCATACTAGGATTTACAACAAATAAACTACTTCTGCAATTTTAATTAAATGTGACTGGCTTAAATGTGAACGTGGTAAACGGGAATTACAAATTGTTGTTTGCCTGAGGATGGGATTTAGCGTTTGTAACTTAGAAACACATTTTTAACTTGAGAATAACATTTAGATTGGGTGTTTCAATATGTAGAATATGAATTAAACCCAGGAAAGATACTCAGTCATTTGTGGACTCACAGAGCCGAACAAATACTGAAGGTCACATAGTAAAAAATTCTGGTAAACATTATAACCCTATAGTCCATAAAGGTATTGCTCATAAAACCAGAGGTGGCCTCTGTACACCAGTTTCCATTCTGCAGGCTGCCAGCCCTGCCAGTGGAACATCAACTATCATGTTAACATTTTCCAACAGGAGGATTTATATTAGACACCATTACATGATTCACAAAGCCCTTGGCAATGGGGTTTCCTTGCAAGAAGCAGGGGTCCATATTATTGGTAAAATGAGAGGGAGGCTTTGTGCCAGGGCTGGCTTGCTGCTTAGCTTTAGGGCAGAGCCCGTCTTCATTGGCTCATTCGTTAAACACCTTATTTTTGTAACGGCAGGTATGTGGCAGTTTTAATTCATTTATCTGCTAGACCTTCCTCCATGCCTCCTTCAGCAATAAGAGTTGTACTCTTGTGTGAGTCTACTCAGCACGTGCTCTGGAAGCCCTAATGTACCTTGGAATATGCATGGGATTTTTGTGCTCCTTTTACGCCATTTATAAAACACCTGCTGATGAGAGAAGGGCTCTTTGCAGACTGTCAGGTAGACGGCAGCTCACTTGGCTTTCATCGGTAGGGGACTCTTCATGGCCAGGTGACAAGAGTGTGGTCAGACTGAAACACGATAGGACACATGCAGCCTCTTCAACTCGGTCATATTGACATTATTCTGTCTTCTCTTAATGGAGATATTTTAAAAAAAACAACTATGATGGATTCACTCAAGGGAAAAATGGTACATTTTAGCCTCTGAACTGCTGTTGAGAGAACTAAACTAGGATTAATCTGGCTTGTATTGAAGATGATGGTATTCAATATTCATTGAATATTGAATGTAGTATTCAATACACTGTAATATTCATTGAATCAGCGGGATGTTTTCCATTGACTGCCAGGGATTTGGCTCAGAGCTTTGTTATCTCTTTTTCTCTGGATCATTCCTGTTGTTCTTAAAACAGGCAAAACTCTTTTTATCAAGTGAATTATAGAAAATAATTAAAACACTGCTTTATCCATTTTCCCTGGAATTACTTTCCACTTCTTGTGAAATAGATCATATTTCAATTTAAGAAAATCATATTGGCAAATACATGGACTTTGATACTTTTATTCATATTACTAAAAACATGTCAACTATTGCTATTTTTTTTTGTCAAGACGAAGGAAAATAAGAGAGTTCCACCTTGAGCTATGCCCAGGTATTGCAGATAACTGACAGCCTCCTTAATGCTGTGTGAGCACATATGAAAATAAAAAAAACCCAAACTATCTCCAAATTTGTGATGGTGCGTAACTTGAGATGGAAAAGTATATACTCACGGAAAGGTAAAGAAAGAAAGGCACAACGTTTATTGCAATTTCATGCCAGAGAAGTGTGTCATACGATTTATCATTTCTTCCAGCTACCATATAAATCTTTTTTCTTCCACATCAATGGCAACTTTCATCCTTGATTCTACAAAGACAGATGCAAATGTCATTTGCTTTCTTGCAGCCAGTGGGCCTCCCATAATGACCAATATTATGCGTGTACTTAGAGGTCTGAGCAAGTAGGCACTTGCATTCTATTGGAGTTTTTATTTTCTGCTCCAGATAAAAAGGTATGTTTCTGACAATACATACAATTCACACTGGTGAAAAAGCATAACTATGGGGTGTTCAGTGCCTGCTGTGGCAGTGGCTGCTGCAGTACTGTGAAAATACAAAATAGGCAAATATCCCATTGGAGGAAACTTGTCATAAAATCTGAGACTTTTGTTTACAGATTTGCTGTTTATTCATTTTACTTGTGTTCCTATTTTTTAAGTTCTAGTTTCTCAGTAGGCTCTATTAAAATTCCTGTATTTTTAATTATGGCTATCATAATTAAAACTCATAAAAAAAGGAAAATTGTTGAGGAAATACTTCTCCTATAGTTGCATTACCACCTTCATATATTTTTATTTTCTTTATGGTCATTGATTTTACATGTTTTTGTCTTCACAGACTTGACAATTTAAATTCTTTTCAATCATCCTTAATGTTCTTGATGCATTTTTTAAAATTACTTTTTACATTTGCTGCTAATTGCTTTTGTAGTTATGATTTTTCTCTAAGAAATATATTACATAGCCTGACTTATACTTCCTCCATTTTATTCACACTGGATGTAACAGTGAAAGCCTGCTTTTATTCTCTCATATCCCATGTACATTAAGAGTTGGATCCTCTACCGGATTCTAAACATCTAAGCTACTGCAAAAGTTGCTGTCTGTCATGGCTTTATATGGAGTCTCAGGATACTTGGAGAATCTCAGTAAAGCTTTCCTTCTTGAGTTAGATTATGACGCCCTTTCTGGAAAAAAAAAAAAAAAATTAGGACTATGAAAACACCAGAATTCACAAGTCAAAGACAAAAACCATCAGCATTTTTACTCATAAATTTTAAGCCAGCCTGGCTAAAGGCTCAGCATTTATCAGAGAGTGGCACTGCCACTGCTTCTCTGTGTATTATCTCCTTGCCTGTAACATTGCCAGGATCCTTTGTGTGCTCTGGTTCCCTCCATTGTGCAAGGTGTGAGTACTTGGGTCTAAGGAAAACTTTTTCCAGTTGACATAGATGATCGGGGTATTGAGTTAACAGGAATTCTATATTAGTATTTATAGTTTCTTGTATTATGGTTCTATATGTAGTCACAACTGTATTTATTACACTGATTTTGCCGTTAGCTTTCAAATATGCATAATGTTTTGCAGAATTTACCAATAGAACCTGAACATCTCAGGGGTGTCTGATCGCAGAATTAGGCATAATGTGCCACCTTATAAATCTAAAAGTTTGAGTTATATGCAGTAGGTGTGATGACAGTCCACAGAAGGTAAAGCTCTCCGAAATAAGCTTTCTGTGTCTATTAGCTTTGGCTCAGCACTTTCTAGAAAAGTTTTCCTCATCACTTTTCTTAATAGAGAAAGCCAATGACATTCTGTCTATGGCCCATCTTTTTTCTTCTTTTCGTTATTCTTCCTACTGTTATACTTACTGCTTCAGTCCTATTTTTCAAATAATGCTGCGGTAAGAATGAGTCATTGGCCAAGGACAACTACCGCCTGAAATTGCAAAAGCAAATAAGGAAAACAAAGCCAGGGAAGAAATTTTCCAATTTGTTTCCTAGCAGTGACACAAATCTTTAATAATGTTTTCATTGATTACACTCCCTTGCTCAGCATTTACGCTAAGAGAAAAATTATTACAGTCTGTAATGTACAGGACTGAAGCACCGATGAATGATTTACTGTGTCTATCAGCTACTTAATTAGAATTAATTATTCATAGACTTCCCTGATGAAAGACCTCATTATTACAATAATCATATAATGTAGGTTGTCAGTGTTTTCTGAAATACCTTGCCTAATGGGGTTATGGAAATGGCTTGTGATTTTAGTCTAGCAGAAATGAAGATTAGAAATGTGTCCTGAAATGTGGTCTGACAGAACTTTCTCCCTGCTCTACATCAAGGCAATCCAGCAGATTGCACCGCTCGGTGCCTGGCCCAGACCAGCCCCTCCAGGGGAGCACGGGGTGAGGACGTGCCGTTGTCCAAGCAGGGTGTGAGAGATGCAGTACGTTCCCAGGGAGGCTGTGGCAGGACCTCAGCAAGCACGACGCAGGACTGAAATCTGGTGAGGACGGGAGCAGGTGAGTGGCAGTTCTGTCTGCAGGCAGACCTCTGAAGACTGCTGAGGTACTGGGCTGAAACCTTTCAAGGAGCTGGTGCTTCTCTAGAGAGTGTCAGCTATTGCTGACGGGCGCTAACCAATGCTAGCAGATGTTGGCTTGTGGGAGGCAGGAGGAGGAGAGCAAGGGGAGCAGGTTCTCTGCTACCTTCTCAGCCAAGGCTGTCTCGTGGAGTGTGAGAGTCCTCAGGGTGAAAACCATGGAAATTCCTGGCACTGCACGCTTTCCTTGCAGATCCAGATGAGATGTCTTTGTTAGAACACCTCTGCCTTAATCATCCCTGAATATTTTTTCTTTGTGAGGTGTTCCTTAGAGTTTCCAGTTAACTTTAAAGAGCATTCACTTATTTTAGCATTGAGTTCCTCCTATTTCATATGAGAAGAAATGGCAGAAACATGGTAGGACAGAGTTAAGCTTGCTTGAAAGGAGTATTTTCTCCTCCGTGTGCTGCCTTTGTCTTCATCAACTACATCTTAGCACGGCAGCAGCCCCTGAGGAGAAGTCAGTGATTAGCCAAACGAAATGCATGGCGCAGAGAGTTGTAACAGCTACATGGTGGCATATATAGTAGGAATTCCAGGGCCGTTATTTTTAATTAGGTAATTTATTAAAAAGAGATTGTTCACATAACATATTCAAGCCTTTACTCTCCGATTACTGGGAAGACACTGAATTAGCAAAGGCTGTATAAATGAGGCTTGAGGGCTCTCACTTTGGCAGTGTGCTTAAACCCAAATTGGAGAGAAAATGACCTGTTTACAGCTAGAAATGAAACTATTGATATGTCATTGCTTTCTTGCTCATGATGTAAGCTGTAGTTCATTATATTTACTTTGTGACCATCAAAAAGCTTTCAGAATTCCTCTTTTGCATTTTTCCATAGCATTTCCAATGGTGCTGGCTGTGGTATCTGATGTGTCAAAGGAGAAAGAAGCAAACAGGATTAGTTTGTTAGTCAGTGTTTTATCTAGACCAGAAAGAGAGAATGAAAGGAGCCTGGGAATGTGGCATCTTCTTACAAAAGTGAATTTCTTTCATGAAACATTAAGTCTAACTCCTTATTTTATCTTGATGGTCTTTGGGCAGCAGTGTCTTTGGTGGGAGGTTTCCCAACAAAATTGGATCTGATTTTTTATATATTCTAGATCTATTTTTAAGCTGCCTGGAAAGATGTCTAAGCCAGGGCAACCGGCATCTATCCATCTATTCTTGGAAATGAGGCTAAGTTTACCTAACTGATGCTGTGGATTGACTAGAGTCATGGAGGAAGATCTCAACCTGTCTAAGCAGTAAATGGTCTGAACTGCTTTCTGTGTTGTGATTGATGGTGGCTGTCAAGGTGAGCTGCTGAAGTATCTCACTTAGACTTATTAGTAGGGGTGAGATGCATTGAATTGTTCAGGCTGGCTTTCATCAGGAGCAAACTTTTAGTGTTTGGCACATGCCCATAAATGTCCAGTAAGGACAAAGGCCCAGCTGACTGCTGTGGTGATCGGTAGATTGCTGGCTATTAGCTTAGTGCTGTTGAGGTTGTGACGGTAAGAATTACCCCTCACATGAAAACGCAAGTCGCAGAAATGTGGTGAAGGAGAAAGAAAAGGAGAGGGTTGGGAAAGAAGGGGAAAGGAAGGGAAATGAAGCAATCGCCTTCCCTCCTGCAATGAACATGAGATACTTTGTGCAGTTAGCATTGCTCATCTGACAAAAAGTATTTAAACAATTTTGAACTTTCTGTGAAGTTAGTATAAAAAAGCAGTGCTTAGAATAGCACAACATTATTAATTCTGAAATTGTTTCAAAGTACTCTTTTCCTCCCACTCCACATGTTACATAGACACAGCTACTGTTATTTTTATGCTTAACTCCCAGTATATCCGAAAATGAACCATAAAGTATGCTCATATCATGGAATCAGGAAAAAATACATACATCATTGAATTCTGCTTCAGTTACACAGGTCTATATACAGCACGTATGGGGAAGCCTGTTCCTCAGCTCTGGGCTGCTGAAACTGGTTCAGCTGAAGGCAATAGCAGTCCTTTAGCTTTTTCAGTATTTGAAAATAAACAAATCAATTGAACAAATTTTTATTGACTTGCTTGCATGAAATTATTGCACTATCATCTGCTTTTCACAGAAGCAGATGTAAAGCTATAGATTTTTGTCTGAGCCTGTCAAATAATCGTGGTCATGCTGTAAATGACAAAAAGTTGTTTTTACCCAAGAGTTCTGGCTGTGATGCTGCCGTGTGTCCTGCTGACACAGAGCTGGTGGGAGTGAGAGAAAACAGAAGACAGACCAAGCTTGTAGTGCCATCCAGTTCATCCTGGTCGGGGGAAGGTGTAAATGATGGAGTAGCCACTTTGGTGGGTTTATTTACTGGGATGCATTCCCTCGTGTGGCAGACTGCGTGCAGAGTTCCGTGCATCGCCACGGAAAAGGGGAGGCTTGGGAAGTTTCAAAAGACCTTTGCTACTACCGTGGCAAAATTCAACGCAAGCAAATGTTATGACATTATATCTAAAGGAAGGTCGGCTTCCAGAGCGAGGGAAGAAACTGCTCGATCCCTTTCCTGCTCCTTTCCGTGAACTTGAATGGGGATGAGTTCAGCAGAATCTGGCCTCGTGGGTTTTTGTTTTTCCCCAGATATTTGGGAGTGGTCTTCTGGGACAGTGCTAATAACGAGTCAAAACAACTCCTAGCTTCCTACAGGAAAAAGTATTTGCATTTGTGCCTGTGACTCAAATTAATTTCACTTACCATATGAATCAAATATGAATAAAAAATGAATAAGTCCTTATCGTCTTGTGATTATTTGCTCTTTCTGAAAGCCCTGTGTATATATTTGACTATTTTTTTTTTGTGGTGTATCAATATATTTCAAGTTGTCATTACATTTTTGAACCACAAATGTTTTTCTTTGCTGTATATTATAGCGTCTTCAATATCTTTGTTCTACAACTGTTCATAACTCACCATTTATACTGCCATAACAACATGCTAGGTCTATTGTGAGGGGTTGAGGCACAGTTCAGGCCTAAGCTAGCATGGGACTGGGCATTGTAATAATAAGGTTATAAAATATTTCAGTCACCACTTTAAATACAAGTGTATTTACTTGCACTGGATTTCATAATGTGCATTCCTTCTTAGGGAGCTGGGAAAACAACACAGTCAATATCTGCGTTAGGAAAAAAAGGTGGATCAAAACTAACATGACCGACAGGCCTGGGGAGAGGATAAAAGAAGTATAAACATGATGTTTTGTGCCGGTGATTTACAAAATGAGTATGGTTGTCACTAAGGAGAGATTTGTCTTGGTGTTCTCAATGCATGACAATGGCACTCTTAATTAACTCTCACTAAATAATGTTCTGTTTGATAAATTTCACTTTTTTCTCGTACAAATATCGGAATTCAGTTTGCCATTATTAAGGAATCCGGGTTTTAATGGAGCTATTTTACTGACAAATAGCTGATTTTAAAATATGTCTCACTAATTAAATTCAGGCTTAACGAAAACACAATATTTACACATTTTGTACTGTTCCAGGACTGCTCGATCACACTGCTGTTTTTCCACAGTGTGACAGTGTAATGGTGGTAATCACAGACTGGGATGGGGTGACTGTATATTTTTGTGAAAACATAGATCCTTCTTCACTGATTGGGGCCATGTGATCATTTCTTGTAACATCTTTTGTGTATCACTGGCTGTTATATTTCTTCCATCTGCTCCTGGACTGAGCCCAGTCCCTTGGGTGCTCCTGAAAGGTATCCAATGCGATTTCAGGACATTGATGTGCACTTGGCTTCAGTTCCTCATATTCCATAGTGGCTGAAAGGAGTTGGACATAAACTCAGCAGAGTATTGTCATGTCTAAATAACATGATTCTGAGCCTGGTTAGACATCCCTGGGATAGTTTTGAGCAAGCTGGCACATCCTCACGATCTAGGGAAGCCTTATGCTGAAGTACGAGCACAAATTCTGGAGGCAATCGAGGAGGAGATGACACAGGGAGCAAATAACCCTTAACCCCTGCCTCTCAGCTGGGCTTGTTGGCACCGTACGGCTGTACGGCTTTGCACCGCTAGCATGACAAACACGGGCTAGAATCTCGGCCAATGCTGCGGCATGTCCACATTTGTCTGCTCTAAAGCATTTTCTCTAATCTTGAATCATTTCTTTCACTCTTGCCGGCAGCCCATGCAAGCATGCACCTGAACTTTATTACTGTGCTCTAACACCGTGTTTAGCAGTACCGGATCCACTAGCTTGTACCCTTTTTCCAACAATCTGGATGAATTTCTGAATCTAGTGTTACTCAGAGATATTTTTCGGATTCACTACGTTTCTAATTAATTTGTTTTGGCTGTATAGGTTGTATTCGTTGTTCCTAGGTGTAAAAGACAACATTTTACTGAGTTGAACTGTGATTCTGAGGTTTGGCTTCCCCCCTCCTCTGATTTGTTAGCTGTTTCTTAATCATTTTAACATGCACTTTATTGATGCTGTGCAATACTGATATGTTGTCATATTTTGTCATGTTGCAGTATGTCAAATACTTTACAGAGCTGTGTGGATTACATCTGCTTAGGTATTTTAAATCAACAACATTTATGCTCTTAAAGAATACAATTAGATTCGTTTGACAAAACTGATATATTTCCCATAAAATCATGTTGGCTGACATTAATTAGATTCCTGCAATTCTTAATCAATTAAGTCATATACCAGCTTCTCCTTGATTTTATCCAGGACTGATGTTAGGCAAATTTGTGCTCTTTTTGAATCCTTTTTCTGTTTTGCAAACACTTCTTACCAAGAAACCCATAATAGACAGTGCATTTGTATACAGCAGCTGGGCAGTTGAGAAGGCATTAATTAGTATATTACAGCAGTGGCACTTATTATTTATTATGCCATCATTAGAGAACACAATTAAGTTATTGTAGAGTTGCTATGGTTTCCAAAGGAGGTACAGCACAGACTAATTACCTCAAGATGCCAGATGGTGCTGAATAATTCCTGAGCAAATGCCCCATCACCTCTGCCTCTCCTACGTTTGTATAGTAAAGAAAACATTGATAAAATGAAGGCTGAGAATGTAGTGATTTCCCTTTATAGGTCCCCACAGGTTTCTGTTTACCCTGAGCATATTTACATTCTTCAGACTTTATTGTTTAGTTTTATCCCATCTGTGCAAAGATCCTGATGAATGAACTGCAAACAAGCATGTAAGAAAACTGTGCTGCTGGACATCTTGACTGCAAATGCTTCATCTGCACTATACCACCAATTTTTGTATCATCTGTCATGGCTCTCCCAAGGATGTGTTGGATAGAAAGATGCCTGATCCTGTCCACAGGGCAAATATGCTATAAGAGACACTTTAAGCACCGTCTACACCTAAGATTTCCCTTTAGCCTAAAAACTCACCTCTTTGTGGATCACTGGGACACCCTACAGTGCAACAATGTGGATGAACACCTGTGTGGACTTCAAACCTCACCTATAGGATACTCCACACAGCAGTGTACATGCAATCATTGGGATTTAAAAAAATTACAAAGCTTAAAGACAGCGAAATTTGAGGCCACTCAGTCTTAGAGACAGGCTTTCTTGTAGATCTGTGCCTGATCTCATGGCTGCTTTCTCTTTCTTCTCTTTCAGTGGTCAATAGCTTATTTGAGTGTCTGCAAAATCTTCCATTATACAGCCTGAGAGGCCAGTCAACAGCTGAACTCCAGGTCTGCAGATGTAGTAAGTACCAAACTATAACTTTACCATCAGGAGATACAACAAAATATGAGGCCACAAAGAAAAGTCTTTGGGATAGTGTGTCACAGAGATGCATGCCATAGTCCAAAAATTCTGGCTGTTCTGAGTGTCAGTCCACTACCAGATAAACTGCAGCATCAGGCTAGTACAAATAGGTCAGGCTTTGGACAAGGGCTTTCGTGCCCTACTTCTGCTGCCAGTATCATAGGATTGCCAACACCCTAACTGCCCTAAGAAACAGCCTTTTAATTTAGTATATCCCCCATTCAGAGTTTAAATTCAGATTTGCAGCATGGTTGGTCTAGGAAAACAGCCATGAAAACCCAGAACAGCAAATGTTTCCCCTCCAAATTCAGAGCTTTCCTATACAGAACTTGCTTTTCCAGGTATTTGGGGTTATCAAATTGATAACTCACTTCTCTACAACTGTATGGGGCTTGCTTGCCTCTGAGCTGATCCAAGCCGGTAGGGCTCCAGTTTTTTTAGCTTTTCTGTGGGGTTTTAATAATTCCTGTGCTTATTCTCTCTCATAAGCACAGCTGACAGAGGCAGACACAGATGCAGCAGTTTGTGTGTCAGTCTCTGGGTTCTGTTTTGGGAGCTTCTGGACCTTCTGGGGAGGAAGGAGGACTTGGAGGTCCAGTATCACTGGAGAATGCCTGGGAAGCCTCTGAGAAGCTTAAGGGTACCTGCTACTGCCAGGTAAGGAGGGATACAAGGCTGCAATCCCAAAGAAGCTCTAGCAGGTTCTAACAAGCATGATCAGCTACCCTTGACCCAGAGTGACTGAAGACTTTGTTGCAGCTGCCACCAATTAGGGAGGATCAAGCACCTTTTTAGCTGGTGCTTGGGACAGGGCCATATAAGAGCTAGGTAGGTGGTTGTGATGGTGACACATGATAGAGCAGTTTCCTTAGGATGTGTTTTTGGGGTGGTCTCTGATGGGGCAGAGGCTTTAGCAGACTGAGCTTCAGATGGCAGGAGTCCTGCAACTTACAGGTTGTAGGAGTGCCTGGGGCCTCTCTCTGATGCTGGGAGCGGTGGCCTTCTGTCCTGCAGGAGCTGTGCTGCCAAGTGTAAGAGTTACAGAAGGAAGAGGGCAGGCTGTGCAATATTGGAGAAGATGGGATACAGCAGCTTGAATAGCTCTGGACCTTAACCACAATGGAGAAGCAGGCTGTGTCCACATCTAGTCTTAAGGTAAGTCTGTGGAGAAGGGGCAGGATAGAAGCTGGTGACTTCTGGCACCAAGAAGAAGGATCCTGCTCTGTTTAAGGGCTTACAGGTACAAAATAGGCCCACTACACTGAGAGGGGAAGAGGAGCCAGATGTGCCTTCAAGCAAAGGATATAATCTACTTCTGGTCCATAAGGAAGAGTCTGGTCAGAGGAAAGGAGGTGCAAAAATGGCAAAATGGTGGCTCTGGAATTAGAGTAAATTAGGAATAAGGTATGAAATTGGGTAAGAAGCACAGGAGGGGGTGAATCTTCTGGTGCTAGGAGCATAGATGTCTATGAGCACTAATGAAGCTGATCTGTGGACTGGGATGCTGGCCTGTCTTCTGGAGTGCTGGAAAGAGCTCTCTTAGACAACCCACTGAACTTTCCATCAGGTCTATGTCTGAAAGACTTGGTGTGGGGTACAGTAGAGACAGATGGACTTGCAGCCAAGTGCTAAGTGGTGGGGAGAGGAAAGGGTGATAAAACTGTAATTCAACAATAGCTGTGTGTGTTTCATAATACTTGAGTGATAATAGCTTTATAATTGTATGCTTTGATTATGCAAAATAATATAACTAAATCAGTACTAGTGATATGCTTATTTAATTATATGATTAGGAAATTACTTTCTTAGTAGTGTATTGCTTAATCAGTTAATTCTTAATCATTGTAGTCTCTTATGTCAGTAATATTTCAAGCCTGCAGGTTAGATGGTGTTAGACCCATGAAGCAACAATCTCCAAAGGAAAACATACTTAAACTAGCAAGGATGTAAATATGAACTTTTATTTTGCAGTGTTGGACGTTAGGTACAAAAATGTCTGTCTGCCTTGTCAGATTGTTTAAGTATTTGACCAAGAAATTAATTTAATGGGAATTGCAGCCACTGCCTCAGTTCAAACGCCATTTGAACGGATCTTCTAATTTCTTATTCCTGCATAATTTTTGTTTTTTTCTTGATTCCAGCAAAGGAAACAATAATTGAAATGCCCAGATCAAGTGAAATACTACACTTCTTCCCTTAATGTACTAGCTTCTTAGAAACACTGATGACTGCTTTCTCAGGCCAACCAGTTGGAAAAGAAAGCACTGTTAAAGCATCAGCCAGTTCACTTCAGGAATATGTATGTTTCCCAAGACAACACATTCAGCTGTACAGTTAGTTTGAGGATAACACACGTAATGCTGGTACAATAAAATTATTTCATTACAGGAACCAGAGAGGTATGAAATCACTACTTGCATTACACCATCTATTGATCATGAAACAGCAGATTGCATAGTTTGATAACTTGTTGGGAAATGACTTGGCTGTAATCTATCTTGTTCCAGTCAGAGGAACTGTGTATTTCTTGTATATAGCTAATAACCCAGGACTTTACTGAACACAATACTTACATTGCTGAAAGTTTAGAAGCTAGACATTCTAAATATTAATTTTATTTTACTGTAAGAAGTAGTGTAGAAATTCAACTCCTCCAGGGAAGGATCCAAGAAGGAGGTCAGACATAGAAGGCAGGCGAAGTCGTGAGGCTGAGGAGTGGGGGAAGCGGACTGAGCAAGGGATCAGAGCAATGGAGAAAAATCAAAATCGGGATTGCAGAAGCTTTGCTCGATATGCAAATGTTTCTGCTCTGACTACTCTTTGCCATGAATTCTGAATTTGATTAAAAGGCTTTCCAAAAATTGGTCATAAGAAATATTTGCTCCTAAGGAAATCATTACATATGAAACTAAAAGAAATTATTATACAAATTAATATCTTTCTCAATTATTGTACAAATTAATACCTTTCTCACTCTGCTTTATTTTCTAGTTAATGGTGCCTGAAAGTTAGAGGAAAATGTTTTAAGTTGGGAGGAGTTTGGACAGAGAAAGGGAGGTGCAAGGACAGCAAATATGACACAAACAGGACCAGTAACATACCTGCAAATAGTCTATCAAATTGAACAACATGTGCTGAAGTTGTGATATACACATGAAACACATAAATATATGTGTTGTAAAGAAAGATTACCAGCATTTTTAATTTACTCTGAGGTAAAGTGAGACTCTTCTAACTCCATCTGACACCAAATTCAATTACTGTGCTCTAAGGAAATGTACCAGCTCTTGAAATCAGTCATCTCGTGTATGCTGGCTCGTGCAGCTTCATAAAATAAGGGTCACAACTACCCTTGCAGCACAGACATGGAGGAAACCATTTTCCTTTTCTTCTAAAAAGGAAAGTAACAAGACAGGCATTTCATTCCAGTGAGTATGCATGTGTGTACATCTGCTCTAGCTGTAGGCACAGACAACCAAAACTTGGACTTAAACTTTATGTTTGTTCCAATTTATCAGTATAAAGCCATAATTTTACAGAACATATGTATCTCCATTAAGACAATCATGGTGTTCTTGTAAGCTATATCATCACACTATAAAGCCTCCTTTTATACCGCAGTGAACACTTTTTCAGGCCTATGAACCATATTACATGATAAGTAATGTCCTAAGCAACAGAAATATATGTAATAAAATGTGTACAAATTTATATTTGTTTTCAGCTATGGTGTTTGCTTAAAGTACTCTCTATATAATTGTGGGCATCCTTTACATGAAAATTGACACCCTTAGGTCTCAAAAATAATGTCTGTATTACCTGAACAAATACTTGTAATACAGAGCTTGTAAAAACACAGAAAGGTATTCTGTGATAACTTCTTCATTTTTGCTCCAAACTTGATGAATAAATATTTTTTTAAAGCAACTTTTTAATGTTGTCTCTAAGCAAATACAGTATTAAAGCTGTAGCTGAGTTTCCACAGCCAAAAACCCCTGCCTTTAGTGTTCCTGCCACAAACTCTATCCTATTTGGTGACGTGAATGGTAACTCGGTTCCCTGTTGCGCTCTGTGGCCCTCCGCTGTCAAGCTGCCTGAGGGAGAGAGCAGAGACCCCCCCCACTTTACCACTTGACCTTCTCTTGTCTCAGTGTGGCTCTAACCTTGTGGCTTGCTGTGCTTCTGATATTTTTAAAGGGAAGAAGGACTGAAACAACAAAGGCAACACGGGCATCCCTCTGAGAAAGGTCTGTATTGACCTGGTCTTTAATGGAATATCAAACTCCTACCACTAAAATGGCAGGTAGGACAACTGAGGCCATGTGAACAATAGATGGTGCTGTATGCAGCACCTGTGAGGAAGTTCACCTCTGAGGTTGCTCCACATCGCAGTCCTGCTACAGCAAGGACAACTTGCTTCCCAGCTGTTCCCAGGTTCAGCA
>NW_010514149.1:22222-24866 GCF_000687285.1 Phaethon lepturus
ATGTTTTTGAACTTTATTGCACAGATATTCTACAAAAAGATTAGGTGCTGACACATGGTGGTAATAGGGACCTGGGAAGAACTGCCAGTAGAAATCCATGTGAGCAGGTGGCTGATGGATTAGCAGATGTCAGGTTTGGAGGTCTCTTCTCACTAAAGGGAATAACTTTCCATTATGTCATAACTCTTTTGCTAGCCTATACCTTACACTATAGACTGCACTGAGGATGTTCGAGGTGTAAGGTTCTGTATGCACCCTGTTGCCCCTCGCCCTAAGAGACTAGATTTGGCAATCCTTACGATTTTGCTGTGAGTATCACAATAATGGGCGATCTTTAGCGAATGAGTGAAAAAATGTGGAGATACTCAAAACCTGACTGGACGTGGTCCTGGGCAAATGCATAACTAAAGTAAAAGGATTGTGTGAAGAACTCTGGTTCCACGAAAAATGTGATTGCTCTCTGTTGTTGCAGAGGAAGGTTTGAAAATATCAAAGGAACGCAATAACAGAATCAAGATCAAAGAGAAAAGAAATATGCATATTTTTAACTTGTACAATATTTAGCCACTATGACAATTTTAGGGGACATGACTCATGATTTTTGAACACTTAAGAAATATCATTAGTGACTAAGATTAATTTGGGTCAGAATCTGATATCTGTGCTAGAGCCAAACCACCAAAATGCTTTGCTTATTTAAAAGGAAACTTCACTTGCCCAGATGATTTAGCGTTCATCTGGGTTTTTATGGCTGAAAATAAATGAAGCCTGCTGCAGAAAAATGAGAATCTGCCCCACAATGTAAGGTGCAGAAAAATTTTATGAAGGAAACCTCACACATTACTTGGCCTGGAACTAAAGTGCCAGAAGAAGGGAGATCTTGAGTCCACTAAATGCAAGTCTTTGGAGACCACAATAAAATGGGATTCTAGTGACAGTGCATGTCTATGAAAATTCACTGCAGTATCAGACATCCCAGGTGCCGATTTTATCAGGAATCGTTGTGCTGCTCAGTGTTCCAGGAACAGTTCTGGACAATGAAAAAGCTTTTGCATTCACAGAGGTGACATTTAGTCACCAGGCTTTTAGCTGCCGGGCATAAAGGCCATGGCTTGTGAAAAGGGTTGATTTGGAAGAAGGGAGTGTGTGTGTGTTTTATTAACTGGAGACTAAGGATAAACTTTTAAATTAAATATGCTGCAGCTCAGTCAATATCTTGGGCTCAGCATTGTTGATGGGTGGTAATGGGCAGGTCTGAGTCCCTGCTGAGCTTACTTAATGTCAGGACTGCCACGGAACCTCGCCAAAGATTTGGTTTGAAATCTTGCCTTTGTGCATACATATTTTAAATGTGAGAATCTAATAAAATGAGAGCGTGCATTTGAATTTGCCTCTGAATATCTACAACAGAGGAAATAGTCATTTATATACGAGTGTTCAGCTGAAGGCTGCATCCTTTGGGAACGGATGTAATTCAGCAGTCTCCTCAGCTCTGGGAAGCAAAGAAATAAGAAATAGTAAGGGAACGGTTACAGTAAAAGTAATCAAACCAAAACAAATCAATACAAAACAAAAAGCTCCCCCAAAAAGTGTTCTGACCAGAAAACCATTACATAAATTAAGGAACCTTGCATTCATGGGAAGAATCTTGTAACCAAAAGGTGGATCTAGCATGTGGTCAGTAATAACGTTACGGGGCTGGCACCGAAAAGCTCTGACAGGCAGGCTGGGCACACAGACATGCCTGTGGGAAACAGTGTCGAATACTGTCACTGTCCCTCAGCTGTGGTAACTAGAGGTAGAGCTAGAGAGAGAAAGAAATATTTCTTTTGTTTTGAAACCGCTTTAAGATGAATCACAAACTATGTTATTTAGCATGAAGCCTGTTGCCAAGTCAGTCATTTATAAAGATTTGACCAGGAAGCCTGTAGAGAAAGTCGCATGCAATTTAATATTTACTGGAGGGAAAAGTGTTACAATTTTCCTTTCAGTTTCTTTGCCACTTTCTTTACCTGTTGGGTCCTCTTTTTGGATCCAGATATGAGAAAGCAGACTGCTGTACCACGAGCTCCTGAGGTTTTAAACCCCAGGGATGGGTCTGACACTGAGGCTTCCTTTGGACACACACAGTCTTCCCCTTTCATTTGCAGTCTGGTTAATGAGCCTGTAAATTGAATTAGCTCAGTGCGAGTGCTCAGAATCCAAGCTGAAATGAAAAGAAAGCAAGATTAGGATGGTGTATGGAGGTTATACTAGTTTTGGTGCCTTTGGTTTCCTGAGGAATGCAGTAAGACTGAAATAACAACAACAGAAGAAGAAGTGACCGAAGACATGTGATTCATTATAACGTACAAACCAACCTGTTAAACAGTGTTGTAATATCAGAGTGCTCAGTACTCAGCTGGTGAGTCAGTGTTTGCCGGTTCCAAGGAGATGAAAGGTAGCTAAAGGAGAAGGTGTCATATCTTTCTTTTTTCCCCCAGTGCTACGGTATGTGCATATCCTTTTGGACAATGTGTGGCATCTCTTTTTTTTTTTAAATAGCAAATGAGTGGCCCAGGGAAGTGACTGCAAATTAGTCATGAATAACGGGATTTATGATAACAGTGCACTGAAGTGGGGGGGGGGGGGAGAAGGGGGGCGG